>NC_081555.1:32472437-32662437 GCF_963082655.1 Stomoxys calcitrans | reverse complement strand
TGCATTGACATTTGTGCAAAATTTCAAGCGGCTAGCTTTACTTTTTTAAAAGTTAGCGTGCTTTCGACAGACAGACGGACGTACGGACGGACAGACGGACGGACGGACAGACGGACGGACAGACGGACGGACAGACGGACGGACAGACGGACGGACAGACGGACGGACAGACGGACGGACAGACGGACGGACAGACGGACGGACAGACGGACGAATGGACGGACAGAAGGACGGACGGACGGACAGACGGACGGACGGACAGACGGACGGACGGACACACGGACGGACAGACGGATAGATGGATGGACAGACGGACGGACAGAAGGACGGACAGACGGTAGGACAGACGGACGGACAGACGGACGGACAGACGGACGGATAGACGGACGGACAGACGGACGGACGGACAGACGGACGGACGGACAGACGGACGGACGGACAGACGGACGGACGGACAGACGGACGGACAGACAGATGGACGGACAGACGGACGGACAGACGGACGGACGGACGGACGGACAGACGGACGGACAGACGCGCGGACGGCTATTTCGACTTAAAATGTCACGACGATCACCACCCTATGGTGGAGGGTATAAAAAAGGCGATTTTCCAATTTTATTCTTTAGCCTCTAGAGCGCGCAATTCTTATTCGATATGCCTGAAATTTCACAATGACTTTCGCTCCAACAACTAAAACACGTTGAACCGAGACGTTCCATAACATGAATAGCTCATATGTGAACCGATCTCCCAATTTGACAACTTTAGCAACTATAAGGAGCAATTCTTATCCAAATATGTAAAAAAAATCCATTATTTGACTTCCCACAGCACAAAGAACTTGACAAATGTGATCCATGACAAAGGCTATCATATTTAAGATTCGGCCTAGCCGAAACTAACATCATTTTACTTGTTCTTAAAAAATTTTCAGGAAACCGAGAGTATTATGTTTATGAGACATTTGGTAAACCTAATAAAAATAAAGCCTTTACAACCAACGGAGCAACATTGGTTATCTCAGCCATTTGTTAAAGTTTTCTCTTCGGTAATTTACAAAAAACCCAAAACATTACCTTTATGGTTGTCTGATAAGTTCCTGGACAACGTTGTAGCATTACCATTTGATTGATAATCCTTTAAATCCTTTGTTGGCAGCATCCACACAAGCCGTATACACAGCAAGGAATAAATGAAGGCAATTAAATTCATATGAAAAACTTTCATGCTTGTTATAATTTTTTTCGTTTTTTTTTTTTTTTGCTTTAATAAATATCTAAGCACGATTTTATAATGATATATGAATATTTTTAATTTTCTTTTTTTGTATTTTTTTATTTCCTCTTTTTTTGTTGCCGGACACCAAATTTTACATCCTGATTTGCCACTATTTTTGTTTTACTATTAACTTTTTTCCGTTTGTGGTCTTCCGAAACACGAATTTTTTTCGATACCGGATTGTGGCTTACGGCGAGGAAAATCCTCCGCTGGTGTTTAAAACTCTAAGCATTGGCAAACTACACAAATTCGCGCGATTGTTTTGCAATGAAAAGTGAAAACTTGTTGGCGGTTGTCTGTCGTCATACACTTGCTCTTGAAGCCAAAGCCATTCGTCCGACTGTCTGGGTTCTAACATATAAAAATAGTTTTATACGAACTGCAACGACGTTACTAAAACGGGCGACGATGGGCGACGGTGTCTAAGTAGCATTGTTGTAAATAATTATTACATTACAATACACAATAGAGGCGCGAAAATACTCGTTAAGAGAACCGAAAGTGTGTTTGTGTGCCATGCTTGTTAAGAGAGGCGTAGACACATAGTACACAAATGAACCAGGGGTTCATTTGTAACACTTTGAAGAGAGTTTTCATTAAAATAAGAGTTTCACTGACTACCAAGCGTCTTGAATTTATGAATGAAAATTTCAATTTTCAGTTTTACACTTTCAGTTTCATTTTCTGGGAGAACAGTTGTTTGAAAACAATTGCTGGCTATTTGACTTTCAGTTTCGTTTGCTGTGAATGCGGTAAGCAGTAATTTGAAGATAATTTTCAGCTCTCTAGGAATTTAATTTACGTTGAAGAAAATGAAATGTTTTTGTTTCCATTAAAATAGGAAATGCCAGTAAAAATGAAACCTAGGTTATAAAAGCTAATATTAGATGAAAATTAACAGATAACCAGTAAGGAAATGCAAAAGTCGGGCGGAGCAGACTTTGTAATACCCTATACCTACTCTATAAGTACAAAGTGGGAGCTATATCTAATTCTGAACCAATTTTGAAGGGCCTCGTCGATGTTTTCAGATGGATTACTAAACAATCCATATCAATTTCAAGCAAATATGTTCAAATTGTGGTAACTACAATACGTTTTAAAAATGACAACATTATAGCAAATGACCCGAAATTTCACGAATATATATACGGGAGCTATATCTTAATCTGAACCGATTTCGACCAAACTCAATAGATATTGTGGTAGTCGTCGAGGAAAGCGCGTTGTGGCAAATAACCCAAAATCTCGCGAATATATATATGGGAGCTATAGCTAAATCTGAACCGATTTCGACCAAACTAAATAGATATTGTGGTAGTCGTCGAGGAAAGCGCGTTCTTAAAAATTTTTGCAAAATTGGTCAATAAATGCTCTTACAGTGGCTCTAGAAGTGAAAATTGGGCGATATACATATATGGCAGCTATATCTAAATCTGAACCGATTTCTATGAAATTCACCAGTAATACTAAGAGTCAGAAAAAAATTATTTCTACCAAATTTCGAGAGAATCGGTTAACAAATGAGCACTTTGTTGTAAAATGTCGCAAATCGGACGAGCATATATAAGGGAGCTATATCTAAATCTGAACCGATTTCCACCAAACTTCTTAGATATTGTGAAAGTCGTCGAGAAAAGCGTTGTGCAAAATTTTGGAAAGATTGTTCAATAAATGCACTTGCAATGGCTCTAGGAGTGAAAATCGGGCGATATACATATATGGCAGCTATATCTAAAACTGAACCGATTTCTATGAAATTCATTGGTAATAGTAAGAGTTCTAAAAAAATTCTTTTTGCAAAATTTCGAGAGAATAGGTTAACAAATGAGCACTTTATTGCCATATTTCTCAAAATCGGACGAACATATATAAGGAAGCTATATCTAAATCTGAACCGATTTCTATGAAATCCACCAGTAATATTAATAGTCATTAGAAAATCCTTCCTGCCAATTATCGAGAGAATCGGTTACCAAATGAGCATTTTATTGTAATATTTCTCAAAATCGGACGAACATATACATGGGAGCTATATCTAAATCTGAACCGATTTCCACCAAACGTCTTAGATATTGTGAAAGTCGTCGAAAAAAGCGTTGTGCAAAATTTTGGAAAGATTGTTCAATAAATGCGCTTGCAATGGCTCCAGGAGTGAAAATCGGGCGATATATATATATATGGCAGCTTTATCGAAATCTGAACCGATTTCTATGAAATCCACCAGTAATATTAAGAGTCATAAGAAAATCCTTCCTGCCAATTATCGAGAGAATCGGTTACCAAATGATCATTTTATTATAATATTTCTCAAAATCGGACGAACATATACATGGGAGCTATATCTAAATCTGAACCGATTTCGACCAAACTCAATAGATATTGTGATAGTCGTCGAGGAAACTACTTTGTTTAAAATTTTTGCAAAATTGGTCAGTAAATGTTCTTGCAGAGGCTCTAGAAGTGAAAATCGGGGGATATACATATATGGCAGCTATATCTAAAACTGAACCGATTTCTATGAAATCGAAATGTAATGTCGAAAGTCAAGACAAAATTCTTCCTACCAAATTTCAAGAGAATCGGTTAACAAATGACCATTTTATTGTATTATAACTGCAAATCGGTCGAACATATATATGGGAGCTATATCCAAATCTGATCTGATTTTTTTCCAATTTCAATAGGCTTCGTCTCTAGGCTGAAAAACATGCCTGTACCAAATATGAAGATGATCGGGCGAAAATTGCGACCAGTAGTTTGTACACAAAGTAACATGGACAGACAGATAGATGGACGGACAGACAGACAAACGGACATAACTAAATCGAATCAGAAAGTGATCTGAGTCGATCGGTATACTTATCAACGGGCCTATCTCTCTTCCTTCTGGGTGTTACAAACAAATGCATGGTATTATAACTTGTTCTGTACCACAGTGCTTTTTTAGGGTATAAAAGGCCATTAAGTTTGGCCGGGCCTATGTTCTGAATACCTACCCCTTTCAAATACATAAATTAACCACATTGCATCGTAGTACGGCGAAAAATGCACCATTTATGGACCCATAGCAACTATATCTAAATATACTCCGATCTTCACCATATTCAGGAAGGCTATGTAAGGGTCTTACATAGATCGGTGAGATCGGTATATGTATACGACAGCTATATCCAAATATAGACCGACCAAAAGCATCTTGGGCACAGCTATTGAAGAGCTTAACAGGTTACAGTGCACCAGTGAAATCGGACAACAAATGCGCCTTTGATAGGTTCAAGGCCTTAAATCAATAGATCGGTCTATATGGCAGTTACCTTAGCCGTATTGAACTGGGATATCAAGAGGCGTAACACAGATCATTGTACCAAATTTTTGCGAAATCGAACAATAAATGCGCCTATTATGGGCCCTAGACTTTAAATCGAGATATCGGGCTACATGGCAGTTATATCCAGATCCTAACAGATCTGGGCCAAATTGGAGAGGGATGTAGAAGGGACTAACACAACACACTGTCCCAAATTTCGCCGAAATCGAACAATACGCCCACTATGGACCCAAAACATTAAATCAAGAGATCGGTCTGGCAGCTATATCCAAATTTAAACTGATCTGGGCCCAATCAAACAAGGATGCCGAGGAGCCGAACATAGCTAAATGTCCCAGATTTCAGCGAAATCAGATAATAGAAACGCCTTTTATAGGCCCAAGACCTTAAGTCGAGAGATTGGTCTATATGGCAGCAATAACTAAATCTGGACCGGTCTGGGCCAAATCAAATAAGGATGCTGAGGGGCCTAACATAACTAAATGTTTAAAATTTCAGCGAAATCATAAATGTTGCTTTAATTGGCCTAAAACCTTAAATCGGCAAATCGGCCTATATAGCAACTATATCCAAATCTGCAGCTATCTAGGCCAAATTAAACAATAATATCGATGGCCCTAACACTGTCCCAAGTTTCAGCGAAATCGGACAAAAAATGAGCCATTTAAAGGCCCAAGACCTTCAGTTGAGAGTGAGAGAGAGACCATATTTGACACGTATGTTAAAGGTCATGGAAGAAGTCGTTGTACGCTATTTCAACCAAATCGGATACGAAGTGCGCCCTCTAGAGGCTCAAGTAGTCAAGATCAAAAATCGGTTTATATAGCAGCTATATCCGTTTATCGACCGATTTGAACCATACTTAGCACAGTTATTGGAAGTCATAACAAACCCCTTTTTAGAAAATTTCAGCCAAATCGGAAAAGAATTGTGCCCTCTAGTAGGTCAAGAAGTCCAGATCCAAAATCTGTTTATATGACAGCTATATCAAAACATGGACCGATATGGCCCATCTACAATCCCAACTGACCTACACTTATAAGAAGTATTTGTGCGAAATTTCAAGCGCCTAGCTTTACTCCATCGAAAGTTAACGTTCTTAAGACAGACAGACGGATGGATGGACAGACGGATGGATGGACAGACGGACGAATGGACAGACGGACGGATGGACAGACGGACGGATGGACAGACGGACGGATGGACAGACGGACGGATGGACAGACGGACGGATGGACAGACGGACGGATGGACAGACGGACGGATGGACAGACGGACGGATGGACAGACGGATGGACAGACGGACGGATGGACAGACGGACGGATGGACAGACGGACGGATGGACAGACGGATGGATGGACAGACGGACGGATGGACAGACGGACGGATGGACAAACAGACGGAAGGATGGACCGACAGACGGATGGACAGACGGACGGATGGACAGACAGACGGATGGACGGACGGACGGATGGACAGACGAACGGATGGACAAACGGACAGATAGACAGACGGACGGATGTCTATTTCAGCCAAATCGGAAAAGAATTGCGCCCTCTAGTAGCTCAAGAAGTCAAGATCCAAAATCTGTTTATATGGCAGCTACATCAAAACATGGACCGATATGGCCCATTTACAATCCCAACTGAACTACACTTATAAGAAGTATTTGTGCAAAATTTCAAGCGCCTAGCTTTACTCCTTCGAAAGTTAATGTTCTTTAGACAGACAGACGGATGGATGGACAGACAGACGGATGAACAGACGGACGGATGACAGACGGACGGATGGACAGACGGACGGATGGAGGGACGGACGGATGGAGAGACGGACGGATGGACAGATGGACAGACGGACGGATGGATAGATGGACAGACGGACGGATGGACAGACGGACGGATGAACAGACGGGCGGATGGACAGACGGACGAATGGACAGTCGGACGGATGGACAGACGGATAGACTGACATCGCTAGATCGACTTAAAATGTCATGCAAATGCAAATTTTGTCCATGAACGCTCGACGAAGGTATAGGAGCAAACTTCTCACATGTCAATGAGTGCAATCCGATTCAAGTTTAAGCTCTATGATAAGGGGCCTCTATTTTATAGCCGAGTCCGCACGGTTTGCCGCAGTAAGACACTTCTTTGGAGAGAAGTTTTTTATATGACATAGTACCTCACAAATGTCACCAGCATTAGGAGGGGAAAACCACAGCTGATTTTTTTTTTCCTGATGGTCTCGCCAGGATTCGAATTAAGGCGTTCGGCATCATAAGCGAACATGCTAACCTCGGCGCTACGGTGGCCTCAAGAATAATATACTTTATGGGGTCTTAGACGAATATTTTGAAGTGTTACAAACGGAATGACATAATTAGTATACCAACATCCTATGGTGGAGCGTATAAAAAGAAACCTCAAAAAGAAGATCAATATTAGAAATTCCTTGTTACTTACAAAATCCTTAATTGTTTAATTGTTTCATGTTTGGTATTGTGTCCCCACCTAAGTACCGTTAGCAGCGAGAGCCGGGCAATGACATAGGAAATGCTCCTACGGCTCATCACCTTTCCTGCATGCCCTACACATGCTATCACTTGCCGCACAAATTTTGAAAAAGTCAGCTCGACCTTTGTGTCCCGTTATAATACCCAAAGAGTTACTGACCTCCTGCATACTTCCTTTCAGTAATAGACTCGTCTTTTGTCGATCCGGATGTCACCATAGGATTTTTGTCGTCCTACCGACTGTTTCGCTGTTCCACAGCGCTGCATGCTTTCATAGCCCACTCACTTAAATCGGCCTACGTCGCTCCGAAATGCTTCGTCGCTCCGAAATGCTTCGCTGTGGACCGGCAACTAAACGATGGCGCTATCCTCAGAACAGGCGTTAATCTCCTTCTTACTGTTCGTGACCTTACAGTCTTGGTTATTATTGCACTAATGGCCAGTTTACTGTTCATAAAGATGTTCATACTCACGCCTTAGCGTTGATAACACACCTCCTATCGCATTCCTTGATCACCCGGATCTCCAGCTGCAGAATCGTCACATGGTCAGGCAGTCGAACACAGATCTTAGTCCATAGGTTCTCAATGTTCCCCCAGGCCCACTCTGTCCTATAGCTTTACTCCGTCCATGTAGCATGATCTTCCAGATGGCAACACCACAGTTCTGTCTATCCCAGACTGTGCCTCTGGCAGCAATGTCTCGCACTCGATCTCAAGTTTCATGTCAGGTAGAAAACAATCAAACTTGCCGATGAACATTCTATTAAGGAATAGGGGCAATCTTATCACAGATCAATGAGTGCTGTCCGATTCAAATTTATGATCAATCATAAGGGGCCTCCTTTTTATAACCGAGTTCGAATGGCATGCCGCAGTGCGATACTTCTGTGGGGAGAAGTTTTTACATGGCAAAGTACCTCACATATGTCGCCAGGATTAGGAGGGGATAACCACGATTGAAAATTTTTTTTCTTGATGTTCACGCCAGGATTCGAACCCAGACGTTTAGCGTCATAGGTGGACATGCTAACCTTAGCGCTATGGTGGCCTCTAAGGTATCCGATCGGAAACCTTTTCCTTTCCTTCCCGGTTTCCTATCGTTGCCTCGATTATATCGCGATGGTATGACCTGCTCCTACCCTCTATCCATTCTCCCATCGCATTAGGTCTCATAGCGGAGGTGGCGGCCTCACACTTAATTTGTATGTCAATGGGTCGGATATCTAGAATAGTCTCCAGTGCCCTAATGGGCGTGGTCCTCATCGCTTCGCCAGGATTAGGAGAGGATAACCACGAATGAAAAATGTGTTTTCTTGATGTTCACGCCAGGATTCGAACCCAGACGTTTAGCGTCATAGGTGGACATGCTAACCTTAGCGCTATGGCGGCGTCTAAGGTATCCGATCGGAAACCTTTTCCCTTCCTTCCAGGTTTCCTATCGTTGCCTCGATTATACCGCGATGGTATGACCTGCTCCTATCCTCTATCCATTCTCCCATCGCATTAAGTCTCATAGCGGAGGTGGCGGCCTCACACTTAATTTGTATGTCAATGGGTCGGATATCTAGAATAGTCTCCAGTGGGCGTGGTCTTCATCGCCCCGCCTATGCCAAGACTACATGTTCTCTGAACCTGTTGTATTATCCATATGTTGTAATTTTTCTCCATAGCTGTCCACCAAACTACTGAGGCGTAAGTGAATATTGGTCTAATCACGCTCCTGTAGAGCCAGTGGACTATCCTCTGATTCAGGCGCCATTTCGAGCCTACGGCCCGTTTACACAGTGCTCAACATCGGTGAGCCTTCTCAGCACGCTCTTGAATTCAGTTTTCTGTCCAAGATCACTCCTAAGTATATGACCTTGTCAGATATCGAAATCGTCTTTTTGAGGAAACGGGTTGCGTTAAATTGTCCCACCATCGTCTTCCTCGTGAACAGGCATATCTCAGTCTTCTCCGGGTTAACATTGAGACCTCTGGGTCTAGCCCAGTCATATACCATCTGCAAGACCCTTTCGGCATTTCTGCATAGCTGATTCGGATTCTTATCCCTAGGAAGTATTATAACATCGTCTGCGTAGCTCACGGGTTCGAATCACCCATAGGACCACCATAGGAATCTCCACCACAGGAACCTCCACCACTTTGGCATGTCCTGTGCCACTTTCTCTCTTATATTTATGTCATGTGATTATCGACAATTTATCCACCTGTTCCTTAGCATATGGTTTATGCAGTCTCTAAGAACCCGGTCCATACAGTACTGTTCCAACGATTGGATCAGTGTGTCAGTCCGCACATTGTTAAAAGCCCCCTCGATGTCAATATATACCGCCTGGGTGTACGTTTTGTCATCGAAGGATTCTTCTATTTTATGCACTACCTCGTGCAGTCTTCACCGAACTTTCTTTGAGATAGGCATGCTGTTTGTATTTTAGCAGTTCGCTACTGGCTATCTTCTCTCTCCAATCTCTCTCTAAAAGCCGATAACAACACCCCTCTTCAATATAGCAGCGAAATTTGCACAAGTTTTTGAATGCATAAACTATTTGGCCCAAATTCATAATAAACTCACTCTAGTTTCTTCATTTCCCCCAAATTCGCACATTTCATAGCTGTGTTGTTTTGCATTATGGAAATTCACTTGTAATTGCTATTTAATGAAATCATTAGGCCAAGTTTTTGTATGACTGGCATCTGTTGCTGCGCCACAACTTCCATTACATGGGACATTACAACACATTAGTTGTTATGGTTGTTGTTTTGTTTGTTTGTTTGTTTATTGCAATGTGAGTGTTCGATATGTTTTTTGGGGTTGGTTGCTTGCTTTGTGTCAGTTGGTTAGCTTCTTTGGTGTGTCTGGGAATTTTGGCAGCTTGAAGTTATCCCATTCCCCCGTATCCATACAGCCAGATACAACTGGCAGTGGCCACATCAAGAGACGCAAAATGCTTCCTGCTTTTTCTGGGAGATGTTGTTCGTTGGTACTACTAGCACTACCAGCTGCTGCTGCTAGTGCTGATTGAGGAAAGTATGTTGCGAAAACTCTGCTTTGTGCGTTGCATGCAATGTATGGCGGATGCCACCATTACGAGTATTAACCGCTTTCTCCACTTATGACAGCCATGGAAATGCGATAATTTATCCAACTTCAAAATGTATAGCCTTACATGGCTCTTTGCATAGGCAGACATATAGACAGACAGACGGATGTATAGCCGACTTGGTTTTGTTGATGGAACATGGTCTTGGGTGCGTGAATGATGTTTTTTTAGTTTTTGCTGGCTTTTAATCTTCTGTGGTTGGGTATTTTTTTTGTAATTTTGGCCAACGAAGTAACATGACTTTAGAAAACTTTTAAAATCAATAAAAGCATATGCAAGGCATTTAATCTGCGTATTTTGCTTGGCGATTAAAACAGCTTAAGTGCTCATCTGAGTTTGGTGTCCGAACGTGTCGACTTGTCTCTCTAAACTAAAGTGAGGTTATTGGCATTATCATCAACATCCCATCAGTTTGTGGGCAATTTGTATTTTTTAAATTTTATATGAATAGTTTTTGTTTACTCCATGCCATAGTTTTAAGGCCCGGGAGAGCAGACAGTTGAAAATTCAAAAATAAATGTATGTATTGGGTTGCCCAAAAAGTAATTGCGGATTTTTCATATAGTCGGCGTTGACAAATTTTTTCACAGCTTGTGACTCTGTAATTGCATTCTTTCTTCTGTCAGTTATCAGCTGTTACTTTTAGCTTGCTTTAGAAAAAAAGTGTAAAAAAGTATATTTGATTAAAGTTCATTCTATGCTTTATAAAAAATGCATTTACTTTCTTTTAAAAAATCCGCAATTACTTTTTGGGCAACCCAATATTTATAAAATATAGTTTTAGAATAGATATATCAGTTCCCCAATTTATATTCAGGGCTGGGTCCAACCTCATCAGAATTATGTTTGATGTCAGCAGCTTTCGCTCCGAAATATCAGCTTAGGTTTGTTCTTGGCGGAGATAAAATGACCCGTGGACACAAATTGCCAAAAAAAAGACTATAAGGATTGAGAATTGAATAAAAGTTAGGATGGGGGTGCAGATATCACGTAAGTCAGTAATCGGCTTGTTGTGCGCTCTACAAACTAAAAAGTAACCTGCAAAAGAAAATCTACGTTAGGAATTCCTTGCTACTTAAAAAATTCTTAATTGTTTTCCATGCCACGGCCCTAAGTTGTTCATGTATGGTATTGTGTCCCCACCTAAGTGCCGGTATCTGTTAGTCGCGAAAGCCGGGCAATGACAAAGTAAATGCTCCAACGTCTCATCTTCCCCGCATGCCCTACACATGCTATCACACCGATTTTACATAAATGAGCTCGTAGTTCTATGTGAACCGTCATGATATCAATAACTATACTGACCTCCTTCTTACTTCCTTTCAGTAATAGCCTCGTCTTCTCACGATCTGGATCCCCTCATAGGATTTTCACCGTCCTACCAACCGTTTCGCTGTTCCTCAGTGTTGCATGCGCATTCCAAAACGATGCGGATTTTGCCATCCTCATAGAAGGCGTTAATCTCCTTCTTACACTCCAAGACTGTTCGTGATCTTACCGTCCTGCTTATTATTATTGCCCTTATGGCAATTTTACTGTCCATAAAGATGTTCACACTCGCATTCCGTGATAGCCCGGATCTCGGCCTGCAGAACCCCTGGGTTCTCAATGTAGACCCCCAGGCCCACTCTGTCCTCTAGCTTTGATCCATCCGTGTAACATGATCTTCCAGATGGCAATGCTAGGAACAGACGGACGGACAGACGTACGCACAGACGGACGGACAGACGGATGGACAGACGGACGGACAGACGGAAGGACAGTCGGACTGACAGACGGACAGACAAACGGACAGACAGACGGACGGACAGACGGACGGACAGACGGACGGACAGACGGACGGACAGACGGACGGACAGACGGACGGACAGACGGACGGACAGACGGACGGACAGACGGACGGACAGACGGACGGACAGACGGACGGACAGACGGACGGGTAGACCGACGGGCGGACGGACGGACAGACCGACAAACAGACGGACGGACAGACGGACGGACAGACGGACGGACAGACGGACGGACAGACGGACAGACGGACGGACAGACGGACGGACAGACGGACGGACGGACAGACGGACAGACGGACGGACAGACGGACGGACAGACGGACGGACAGACGGACGGACAGACGGACGGACAGACGGACGGACAGACGGACGGACAGACAGACGGACGGACAGACAAACGGACAGACATAAATACGGACGGACAGACAGACATACGGACGGACAGACAGACGAACGGACGGACAGACGAATGGACATGGCTAGATCGTCTTAGATTTTTACGCAGATCAAGAATATATATACTTTATTGGGTCGGAAGTGGATATTTCGATGTGTTGCAAACGGAATGACAAAATGAATATACCCCCAACCTTCGGTGATGGGTATTAACAAAAATTCTATGTTAGGGATTCTGTGCTACTTACAAAATTCCTAATTGTTTTTAATGCCACGAACCCAAATTGGTTCATGTCTGGTATTGTGTCTTCACTATAGTGCCGGCATCTGTCAGATGCGTCCCACATGCCCTACACATGTTATCACTTGCAGCACCGATTGTGCAGAAGTAAGCTCGTAGTCCCGTTTCGTGTGTCCCGTTATGATACCAAAAGGCATATCAACCTCCTTCTTACCTCCTTTCAGTTATAGCCTCGTCCTCTCACGATCTGGATCACCCTATGGGATTTTTGCCGTCCTACCGACTGTTTCGCTATTCCACAGTGTTATTACCTACTCCCTTAAATCGGACTGCGTCGACCCGAAAGGCTTCGGGTTATCCAAGTTTATCAACGGCATTTCTCTGGTCTTCACAGCCAAATCGACTGCCCTTTCATTCCGCCTTACTCCGTTAAGGCCCGGCACCCAAACGATGTCGTTTTTGCCATCCTCAGAGAAGGCGTTAATCTCCTTCTTACACTGCAAGACTGTTCATGACCTTACCGTTCTGCCAGTTGCCCTTATGGCCTCTTTACTATCCGTAAAGATGTTCACACTCCACATCCTCGCGTTAGCACCACACTACCTCCCGCATTCCGTGATCGCCTGGATCTCCGCCTGCAGGACCGTATTATGGTCAGGCAGTCTAAAACAGATCTCAGTCCCTGGGTTCTCAATGTAGACCCCCAGGCCCACTCTGTCCTCTAGCTTTGATCCATCCGTGTAACGTAATCTTCCAGACGGCAATACTAGGGTTCCGTCAGTGCTAGACTGTGCCGCTGGCAGCAGTGCATCGCACTCGAACTCAAAAGTCGTCTCAGGTATCTGACCGGAAACCCCTTCCCTTCCTTCCAAGTTTCCTATCGTCGCCCCGAGGTATGAGTTGCTCCCATTCTACCACCGCCTTAAGTCTCATGGACGCAGTGGCTGCTTCACATTTAATCTGTATGACAATCGGTCGGTTATCTAAAATAGTCTCTAGTGCCCTAGGGGGCGTGGTCTTCATCGCTACGCCTGTGCCATAACAACATGTTCTCTGAATGGTCGTTGTATGGTCCTAACTTTGCACTTTTTCTCCATGGTCGTCCACCAAACTGCTGAGGCGTAAATAAGTATTGCTCCAATCAGTCAACTCCACCAATTGTGGATTTTATAGGCTGTAATCTGGTCTGTCTTGTAGATAGGCCCTCTGCAGTGCGTATCACCTCACTAAATCTGGGATTAATAATCCTTCTCAGAAGTTTTTCCACATCCTTGTAGGAGTTTTTCTGCATGTAGAGCCGTATATATATGATAATGGTTCTGATAAATTTGCAACGGTCATATTCCCAAAACTTAATGAAGGCTTTAAACATTTGAATACTTGGGGGGGGGCTTAATTTTTTTAAGTTTTCAGTCTTTTATTTATACAATTTATATTATGTTATATTTATTAATTGTATATAAACAATTTTCCATGGCGTTTTAATTTAATTTTTATTGGTCATTTAGACATTTCTTGATTTCATCAAATGCTCGCCACAAGACACCCAATGGACTCCGATTAGACGACAGACAGCATGCGGCCATTGAACAAACAACTGCAGATAGATAGACAACCTGCAAATGCGAAATGCGTTACGCACCGACCATTGGATGTCGCTGTCTGTTCGGATGACTGAAAACATTTGTACCAGACTGAAGCTGGAACTGTTTGTTGCTGCTGCTGTTAACCCCGGTGGCAGTCTGATGACGGTGACCAATGCTAACTGCTGTACAAAGTTTTGCGAGAAAAAAATGAAACGCACATTTGTAATTTGTTTTGTAAAATATGGTCTTTAACAAATTTGTTTCTTTTGATCTTTCACATCTGAGCATTATATTTGGCTACGTTCATTGATTGGAATCGAATTTGTTCGACTGTTTTGGTGATGTTTACAAAACATTATAACGTGATGGTGTGTATACACAATCGCATATATTGGGAGAGAGGTGGTAATTCATGTTAATAACAGCACAATTAAATATATGGCCAATAAATATCAGATTTCAAGGAAGAATTCAGCTACAGATAACTACGCCATGCAATGCATAATAGCATTTGCCTCTAGCCTATAGCTAGTGCCAATGAGTAGGCTTCGTTTATGTCTTACATGCAAAAAAAAATGATTACAAGATCGAATGACTTCTTTTGGAACAGATTGGCGAATGTGGACTTTTGCATGGGATGAAAACAATTATCAACTTTAATTTAAGGCACTCGGTAATTTTCATTATTGTATAATTTAGACACATGCACATAGGCCATTCCGGGAACTATTAAGAAATTGCTCTTGCATAAATATGTGCCACCCAACATGTGCCCATACAATTTGGCCGAAGATAAGGTATGCATATATGGGATGAGCTTACGCTACAGTACAAATCATAGACAAAGTATGAAACCAATACACTGATAGAAAAATAACGGTACTTTGCCAATACCGCCTGCTATTATTTTGTTCGCGTCATTGGCAAAGAGTTTTAATACCATTTGGTATCAAAACAATACCAGACAAAGGAGCGATGAAAACGGAAATAGTACAAATTCATATGAAAACCACTTCTGGAACAAAGTATGAAACCAATACACTGATAGAAATATGATGGTACTTTGCCAATACCGCCTGGTATTATTTTGTTCGCGTCATTGGCAAAGATTTTTAATACAATTTGGTATCAAAACAATACCAGACAAAGGAGCGATGTAAACGAAAATTTTTAACTTTCCACAATGATTTTTATTAATGTCTACAAGCGTAGCTGATACAGCCAAAATAAATCAACGCATATGTGTCATAATCTGAGTGAGTTACAGGCTCAGCGAATTGTGAACACATCTTTGTGTCAACCAGCTCTAATGGAGTGCATCCGTTAAATTGAAATATGACTGAGTAGGTCTACGTAACATCTGTTGAATAATAGTAAGCAAAGAAAAAATAAAACGAAATGGGCAAAAACAAGTTAAAGTGTAAGGTGTGAATAAGGAGGATACACTGAAAAAAAAAGTAAAATCGTGCTAAGTTCGGCCGGGTCGAATCTTATATACCCTCCACCATTGATCGCATTTGTCGAGTTCTATGCGCGGTATCTCTTTTTAGACAAACATAGAATATTGAATAAGAACTGTTATGCTATTGGAGCTATATCAAGTTATAGTCCGATTAGGACCATAAATGAATGCTGAACATTGTGGATGTCATTGTATAATATTTCAGTTCATTCGGATAAGAATTGCGCCTTGTAGGGGCTCAAGAAGCAAAATCGGGAGATTGGTTTATATGGGAGCTGTATCAAGCTATTGATCGATTCAGACCATATTAGACACAAATGTTGAAGGTCATGAGAGAAGCCGCTGTACAAAATTTCAGCAAAATCGGATGAGATTTGCGCCCTCTAGAGGTTCAAGAAGTCAAGATCCCAGATCGGGTTATCTGGCAGCTATATCAGGTTCTATATCGGTTTACGCCATACTTAGCACAGTTATTGGAAGTCATAACAAAACACCTCATGCAAAATTTAAGCCAAATCGGATAAGAATTGCGCCCTCTGGAGGCTCAAGAAGTCAAGATCCAAGATCGGTTTATATGACAGCTATACCAGATTATGAACCGATTTTAACCATACTTAGCACAGTTGTTGGATATCATAACAAAACACGTCGTGCAAAATTCATTCCAATCGGATAAGAATTGCGCTTTCTAGAATCTCAAGAAGTCTAGACCCAAGATCGGTTTATATGGCAGCTATATCAAAACATGGACCGATATGGCCCAAGAAGTATTTGTGGAAAATTTGAAGTGGCTAGCTTTACTCTTTCGGAAGTTAGCGTGCTTTCGACAGACAGACGGACCGACGGACCGACGGACGGACGGATGGACAGACGGACGGATGGACGGACGGATGGACAGACGGACTGATGGACAGACGGACGTATGGACAGACGGATAGACAAACGGATGGACTGACATCGCTAGATCGACTTAAAATGTCATGCAAATGCAAATTTTGCCCATGAACATAACAAAGCCCTTCTAAGAAAATGTCAGCCAAATCGGAAAAGAATTGCGTCCTCTAGTAACTCAAGAAGTCAAGACCCAAGATCGGTTTATATGGCAGCTATATCAAAACATGGACCGATATGGCCCATTTACAATACCAACTGACCTACACTAATAAGAAGTATTTGTGCAAAATTTGAAGCGGCTAGCTTTACTCCTTCGGAAGTTAGCGTGCTTTCGACAGACAGACGGACGGAGATTTGCGCCCTCTAGAGGGCGAGACCCAAGATCGGTTTATATGGCAGCTATATCAAAACATGGACCGATTTGGCCCATTTACAATCCCAACCAACCTACATTATTAAAAATTATTTGTGCAAAATTTCGTCTGAAATTTTGCACGTGGTGTTTTGGTATCACTTCCACCAGTTTCGCTAAGTATGGTTTAATTCGGTCCATGTTTTGATATAGCTGCCATATAAACCGATCTTGGGTCTTCTTGTATCTTGTATCTTAACTTCTTGACCCAAGATCTGTTTATATAGAAGGCGCAGTTCTCACCCGATTTGGCTGAAATTTTGCATGAGGTACTTTGGTATCACTTCAACAACTGTGCCAAGTATGGTTCAAATCGGTTTATAACCTGATATAGCTGCTACATAAACCGATCTTGGAACTTGAATTCTTGAGCCGCTAGATGGCGCAGTTTTCATCCGATTTGGTTAAAATTTTGGATGAGGTGTTTTGTTATGACTTCCAACGACTGTGTTAAGTATGGCGCAATTCGGTACATAACCTAATATAGCTCCCATATAAACCGATCTGGGATATTGACCTCTTGAGCCTCTAGAAATTCAAGTCTGATTTTGCAGAAGTTTTGTACAATGTCGTCTCCCATGCGTGTTCAATATGGTCTGAATCGATCGGTTGCCCAAAAAGTAATTGCGGATTTTTTAAAAGTAAGTAAATGCATTTTTAATAAAACTTAGAATGAACTTTAATCAAATATACTTTTTTACCCCTTTTTTTCTAAAGCAAGCTAAAAGTAACAGCTGATAACTGACAGAAGAAAAAATGCAATTACAGAGTCACAAGCTGTGAAAAAATCCCCAATTACTTTTTGAGCAACCCAATATATGTTCGTTCGTTAGCTTCCTTATATATGTTCGTCCGATTTGGAGTAATAATGCAATAAAATGGTCATTTATTAACCGATTCCCACGGAATTTTGGCAAGAAGGATTTTCTCTTGACTCTCAACATAACTGGTGAATTTCATGGAAATCGGTTCAGATTTAGATATAGCTGCTATATAAACCGATGAATCGATTTATGGTCTTGGGCGCATAAGAAGCGCATTTACAATCCGATTTTGCTGAAATTTGGGACAGTGAGTTATGTTAGGCCCTTCAACATCTCTCTTCAATTTGGCGTCGATCAGTCCAGATTTGGATATAGCGCCATATATGCTTTTGGCCCATAAAAGGCGCAATTATCGTCCGAAGTCGCTGATATTTGGGACAGTGAGTTGTGTTAGGCTCTTTGGCATTTTTCTGTAATTTGGCCTAGACCGGTGCAGATTCGGATGAAAATTACGGCTTCCAGGGGCTGAAGAAGTCAAATCGGGAGATCGGTTTATATGGGATCTATATCCAAATCTGAACCGATATAGCCCATTTTGCAATCTCCAATGACCTACATCAATAAAAAGTATCTGTGCAAAATTTCAAGCAGCTAACTTTACGCGTTCGACCGCTATCGTGATTTCGACAGACGGACGGACGGACATGGCTGGATCGAATCAGAATGTTGAGACGATCCGGGGTCTCAGATCATTTTTCGAGGTGTTACAAATGAAATAACTAGGTTACTATACCCCATCCTATGGTGATGGGCATAAAAAGACCAATATATTGCGCTACAAAATTAAACAATGACTTGTACTTATTGGACCACTCAATGTTCGAGCCGAATTTTGGTCCAAATCGGAGCATATTTCGATATAGCTGCTATGGCGACATAAATTATGCATTTTTCACCGGGCTATTATGAAAGGTGGTTTACATATATAACCGAGGTGTTTCAGGTGGTACCCAACGCCTTTTCACTTGTTTCCTTTTTCATCCTTGAAACCCCAACTGGTGGTAATAAAAATCGTTTTGCCATCAAGCCTGTGGTGGCCTATGCATAACAAAATTTCCTGCTACGCACTTGTATATCATTCAATCATACTACAAGCAGTCTCACGTACACACGAGTACATGGTAAAGTTTATGCATTCATGTGATATCCACGGAAAGACTTTATAAAGTTGTAAGGCTTAGATAGCGCCCATGACTGGATGTGTTATATTTTGTCGGCCTATAGTTTGTTGCGTGCCAGTTGGGTATGGCCTTTTTTCGGCCAGCAATTGTTTTAAATTTTTTGATTTTCTTGCCTCATTATAGCTATGGTCCCAGAAGGTATATTCATTTTATCATCCAGTTTGTATCACTTAGATGAGTGAAGATGAGGAAAATTTTGCATAGGGATTACCTCAAGGGAAAAAGATTCATAGTAAAATCCTTGTCGGGTTAGCTCAATCGGGAGAGTATGAGACTTTTATCTCAGAGTCATGAGTTTGGGCTCGAAATTGAGCGCCATTTTGCTGAATATAAATCGTCAGCCAATATTAACTATGACACCTACAAAGGACCAAGATGAACACATGTCCCGCCAGCAGCAGCATCCTAGGACATCACCTACAAAATTTTAGATCATACTGCAGACTTGAAATGGAAATGCCAGAAAACTGCTACACAATGAAAATAAGAGTTCGGGGGGGAACCAGGCACGGAAAGAGGTGTTCACCCATTATCCTGTGCTATTATCGAAATTGCGAGGCAGTGACACAAAAGTTGCTCGGCCGCCTCCAACTGCTACTCGTGATCGCAAACCTGGCACACCATTTGCCAACCTGCACAGCCCCGTCGTAGACATCGCAGATACAGACATCGTAGATACATACATCGATAAGGGATCTTTGGGCGGGTGCTTTTCTCCCTTAGGTGAAGTTAGGTTGAAAAGAAGGGGCGAGTATTAATACGCCCCATGCCACTATGGACATACACCTGTGCCACCAATCGGCTTGTTGTGCGCTCTAAATACTAACAAGTAAAAGCGTGCTAAGTTCGGCCGGGCCGAATCTTATATACCCTCCAACATGGATCGCATTTGTCGAGTTCTTTTCCCGGCATCTCTTCTTAGGCAAAAAAAAAGGATATAAGAAAAGATTTGCTCTGCTATTAGAGCGATATCAAGATATGGTCCGGTTTGGACCACAATTAAATTATATGTTGTGAGACCTGTGTAAAATGTCAACCAATTCGAATAAGAATTGCGCCCTTTGGGGGCTCAAGAAGTAAAATAGAGAGATCGATTTATATGGGAGCAATATCGGGCTCTAGACCGATGAGAGAAGCCGTCGTACAAAATTTCAGGCAAATCGGATAATAATTGCAACCTATAGAGACTCAAGAAGTTAAGATCCCAGATCGGTTTATATGACAGCTATATCAGGTTATAGGTCGATTCAGACTTTACTTACCACAGTTGTTGGATATCATAACAAAATACTTCGTGCAAAAATTCATTCAAATCGGATAAGAATTGCGCCCTTTAGAGGCTCAAGAAGTCAAGACCCAAGATCGGTTTATATGACAGCTTTATCAGGTTATGAACCGATTTGAATCATACTTGGTACAGTCGTTGGATATCATATCAAAACACGTCGTGCAAATTTTCATTCCAATCGGATAAGAATTGCGCACTCTAGAGGCTCAAGAAGTCAAGACCCAAGATCGGTGTATATGGCAGCTATATCAGGATATGGACCGATTCAGACCATACTTGGCACAGTTGTTGGATATCATAACAAAATGCATCGTGCTAAAATTCATTCAAATCGGATAAAAATTGCGACCTCTAGAGGCTCAAGAAGTCAAGATCCAAGATCGGTTTATATGACAGCTATATCAGGTTATGAACCGATTTGAACCATACTTGGCACAGTTGTTGGATATCATAACAAAACACGTCGCGCAAAATTTCATTCCAATCGGATAAGAATTTCGCTCTCTAGAGGCTCAAGAAGTCAAGACCCCAGATCGGTGTATATGACAGCTATATCAGGATATGGACCGATTCAAACCATACTTGCCACAGTTGTTGGATATCATAACAAAAAACATCGTGCTAAAATTCATTCAAATGGGATAAGAATCTTGCCGTCTAGAGGCTCAAGAAGTCAAGACCTAAGATCGGTTTATATGACAGCTATATCAGGTTATGAACCGATTTAAGCCAAACTTGGCACAGTTGTTGGATATCATAAAAAAATACATCGGGCAAAAATTCATCCAAATCGGATAAGAATTGCGCCCTCTAGAGGCTCAAGAAGTCAAGACCCAAGATCGATTTATATGACAGCTATATCAGGTTATAGACCGAATCAGACCATACTTAGCACAGTTGTTGGATATCATAACAAAACACGTCGTGCAAAATTTCATTCCAATCGGATAAGAATTGCGCTCTCTATAGGCTCAAGAAGTCAAGACCCAAGATCGGTTTATATGACAGCTATATCAGGTTATAAACCGATTTGAACCATACTTGGCACAGTTGTTGGATATCATAACAAAACACGTCGTGCAAAATTCCATTCCAATCGGATAAGATTTGCGCTCTCTAGGAGCTCAAGAAGTCAAGACCCCAGATCGGTTTATATGGCAGCTATATCAAAACATAAACCGATATGGCCCATTTACAATACCAACGGACCTACACTAATAAGAAGTATCTGTGCAAAATTTCAAGCGGCTAGCTTCACTCCTTCGGACGTTAGCGTGCTTTCGACATACAGACGGACTGACAGACGGACTGACATGGCTAGATCGACATAAAATGTCACGACGATCAAGAATATATATACTTTATGGGGTCTCAGACGAATATTTCGAGTAGTTAGAAACAGAATGACGAAATTAGTAAACCCCCCCATCCTGTGGTGGAGGGTACAAAAATGTAACTTCCTGCTCCTATGATGTTTTATTGTATATACGCGGATGGGTATAAATTGGATTGAGGCTCCAGGGTCGGAGTCTATATAGCGACATCGGAGATCTCTTTAGCCTGATAGAGTCGAGAACCTGACGTCGGTTTCCTTAAACTATGGGCATTCTTGTGTTTTATTGGGGGCTGGAGATGCATCGTGGAGCTATGCTATTTGTAGCGCGACGGATTATGTGCCAGAGGAATCCTTCCCGGTCGTTTTTCCCAAAAGGGATCTCTGGACTGAAGGTACTCTGCCGTTCCTAAGACCTTCTGTATGCATGAATGGGTTTAAATTGCTTGGGGCACCGGAGGAGTCTTCATTGAATTTCCAAAATCATCGAATCATATAGGATTCTAAACTTGTGTAGCGATTTTCCTGCAGTAGTCTTTGCGATCCTGCAGGTACTGCAGACAAATTCAACGCAGGAGCTGCAGTTCGATTGAACTGTTAAGATATACGCGTAGAGTCAGACTGCGCTGAAGGCTCTGTTGCGGCGCCATGTGATGTTGAGAGTGGTTAGGAGATGCTGAGATGTATTTTAGAACTCGAAGGAGGTTAGGCTATATGCATATCGCCTGCCTTCCGTATAGACGTGCTGGACATCGTTTTCCCAGAAAGTGATGTCTGGGCTAGGGATAACCCGCCTTCTACATACACGGATGGGTCTAAATTGGATGAAAGGCCTAGGGTTGAAGTTTGCATTGAGTTTTATGTACAAAGTGAGTGATATAAGCTTCTGGACGGCTTTCAGGCGGAGGTTTTAATGATCCTGAAGGCACTGTAGACGACGTCATTACAGCAACTTCTGCCCGATCGAACTGTCACGATATGCATGGACAGTCAGGCAGTGCTGAAGGCTCTGGTGTTGGACTATGTGATATCGATAGTTGTTTGGAGATGTAAGGAGTTTGTTGGGATCTTGGAGAAGGCTTTCGGGCTGTGCTGGGTCCCAGTCCGTCAAGGAGTGGTGAGGAAAGAGTTGGCCGAAAAGTTAAATTGCTTATGAGCGCCAATCGCGCTACTCAATCAGTGAACTATTCACTATGCGAGATCATAGTCCTTTCTTTTTGATGAACTGGACGTTGTTTTATCCCATCAAGGAGTGGCGAGGAAAGAGTTGGCCGAAAAGTTAAATTGCTTATGAGCGCTAATCGCACTACTCAATCAGTGAACTATTCGCTATGCGAGATTATAATCCTTTGTTGTTGATGAACTGGATGTCGTTTTATTCAAAATGGACTGGGAGTACTTTGCCGTTCTTAGGACCTTCTGTATACACGAATATATCATATAGGCTTCTGAAGAGGTGTATCGATTTTCAAACGAAGGTCTTAAGAAAACTCTGCGGACGATCTCGGTGAAGTAGTTGCTGCCCAATCGATGAGTCACGACAGTCAAGTAGTGCTGAAGGTTCTGGTGCCGGGCCAAGTGATGTTGAGTCTTATTGGCAGATGCAAGAAGTTTCTACGGGCCTTGGGGATGGCTATCAGACTCAACTTGGTCCCGGGCTATCAAGCGGTTACGAGGAACTAGTTGGCGGAAAAGCTGATTAATATAGATAGCTTATGAGCGCCAAACGTGCTGCTGATTCCGTGGACCGTTTCCTGTGCGGGTTCTTTGGTATGGTGGACGCCTTCTACGATGTCTGCGTCTACGATGCAGTGGTTGAAGAATTTCCCGAAAACATGTCAGCCAGCAGATTATCCTTATCAACCGGGTCAGTGAATATTTGATCGTCTTTAAGGAGAGTCGGGATGGCCGATGAGTTGCCCATCACTGTTTTCACAAACAACCAAAAGCTTTTACTTCCCCTTGGAGAAGCAGTACTTTGACAAGAAGACCTGTATGTGCAGAATCTCTTCGCGTCTAAGTACTCAGACACACGAAGTTCTTGTCTTTTTGGAATTCATTACTGGCATTTTTCTTTCGAATACAAAAAAGTTGATCGGAGTTTCCGAGAGGTGCAAGATCAAGAGTATCTTAACCTTAAGCTACCAACATTGGCCTTGATTCATACTTGCAGATGTATATCAACTCTGATGCAAGCACCTCATTTGAGGGGTATACAAAGTTCGACTTAGCCCAATTTAACGCCCAGTTGTTTCATTTTCATGTTTGTTTTTTATTTTAATGTCTCACAACACATTAAATGAATGTTGCATGTTGCATACAGCCAACGACAACGACAACCACATAGCAACAACGCAATAAAACACAAATTAGATACTGCCCACACATTGTACGCGCAATGGTAACAGATTTTGCACGGCGTTTTGTGCAAAGCATAGACCGCCCCTTGGCACATTTGTCGGTCTCGGATCTTGCATAAAAAAGGTTTATGGCATTACAATCCAAAGCAAAGACGGCTACTTAGTTATCTGGTTGAAAAGGAAGTCTCAGTCTTATGTACAAGTGCGAGATGGAAAAAAAAGCAGAGAAACACTTAAAATTTCTTTTCTGGGTTTTACGCAGGCGCGTACATTGTACCCCAAGCATGCTGGCAGTAGGCAAACAAACGAAGATAGATGGGTGGCTGGACAGACGGACAGACAGACAGACGGGCACACAATTAAAATACATTTCTTACTCTTAAATCAGACATTTGTTACATTCAGACCGGGAAGTGTCTTCAGTTGTTGCCTCCGCCAACAAAAGTCATTAATTTGGGTTTTTTGGTCAAGTTGTGGCCCCGCCAAAGATAACATTTTCCGATTACATGATATTCATGTTACTTGGTCAATATCAATTTAATGCTCCAGTCGGACCAACAAGTCTGGTCCCCATGCCACCACCACCACTGGCAAACGTTTTGGGCCAATAGTAAATTGCCCGAAAACTAAACAGAAACACTGACAAATTTAGACGAGCACTGGCATTGCGTTGCGTGGCATGGCATGGTGAGGCGTTTTGCTAGTTGTCGCTGTCACACTCACTGTGTGAGAATTATTAATGCTAATTGTTAGACTAGTTGTGGGCAATTTGTCTTTTATGTTGCACTGATTCCATTTTAATTACAATTTTCTTATCTTGAAGTAATCATGGACATAACATTTGAAGTTTCGGAAGCATTAAGAGATAACACAAAGAGGATTTTCTCATATACTAATGTAGGTGGAATTTTGGGAAAGGAAATTCTGAATAGGGTGGTGGATAGGTGGTCCGGTCTTTGGTCATATAGTACAAGCCCAAGATCCACGGAGACAAATAACAGAGGTGAGTCACTTTTTGATTACATTTTGTCCACGATTTTGGTTATATGGAACAAGGGGAATATACCAAAGTTCTAAATCCGAATCCGGAAACAAGTTATAGATATAATACTTGTGACGAACAAAGCCTGGGTTGAAGTCTCTATAACACCTCCTCCCAGTGCTTCTTATCGAACCACAGAATAAATTTCCCAGGTTGAGCATGAAATTAGATGGAGAAAGTCGTACAGAAACTCAAGCAAGACCAACTGTATGGAGTTCAAGAAGCATATACAGAAGCAGATGTGTCCTGCAGAACCTGTATCGCACGCAAGGAAACTGGAATCAGCAGTGGGCCTTGGCTAAACAAATCCTTTATGTATACATATCCAGAACGGGCACCATGCCAATCATAATAATGAACGCTGGGGCTTAAAATACTCAGGAAGGTATGCAGGAGGCGTCTTTCACACAAAGTGCTCCTTAAGCATCCCATCGCGTCAAGCAGTCCTCAACAGGGAAGTCGGGACTTTCACCGAGAGCAACCAAAAGACAGGGAAACTACTGAGAGAGACAACCTTTCCTAGCAGCCAGCATGAGGTTAGCGATCGAGATATCGCAAATACGCACAGCCGATTGTATGGAACCTCGTGATTAATGAAATCCCGATGGATCTTGGTGAGGACGGCACGAGGGTTATCGCTTATGCGGACGACGTCGTGCTGCTGATCCGAGGCATGTTTCTTTCGACGATAAGCAAGATCATGGAAGGGTCACTGAGGAGGTTGACGCAATGGGCTACCAGAAATGGGTTGAGGGCCAATCCAGGAAAGACGGAGCTGGTGCTCTTCACGCGTAGATATAAGATACCGTAGTACATAGTCCTGTCCGTTCAAGGATCACCTGCGGCTGTCGAAGGAGGAAAAGTACCTAGACATAGTCCCCGATTCTAAACTGTCCTGGAAGAGGAACACCGAGAAAAGACGCCGTAAGACACTGTGTGCTTTTTACTCCTGCAGGATTTTCGGTAGGAAGTGGGGGGTAACTCCCAAGATGATTTATTGGATGTATACGGCTATCGTGAGACCAGTACTGGCCATTGGAGCACTGATATAGTGGAATACTGTAGAAAAGAGGACGCGTGCGAGGGAGTTCGAAAAGGTCCAGAGACTGGCCTGTGTCGGGATCATAAGGGCACTGAGATCCGCACCGCAGACAGGCCTGGAGGCGATACTGGATATGCAGCCCATTGAGGCCTATATTCGCAACAGCGCCGTCAGGGTCGCTCTTAGGCTGAAGGAGCTCGGCATTCTGAAGGAGAATGGTTGCGGCTACAGTTCGGTTCTGTGTGTTATAGTTGCGGAGGGTAAACTGAGGAGGATCTCCAACTACCTGGCACAAATGGAGGCATTCGCGATTCGATTTCCAAAGAGTGACGAATGGAGGGCGAATGCTGTACTTGAGGTGGAGCACACCTCGGGACTGGATTGGGGATCTACTCTGATGCACTTAATATCAGTATTTCTCTGCGACTGCTGGACGAGTGTACGGTCTTTCAGGCAGAGGTTAGTGCCATTGCAGTGGCCGCAAGAGAAATTCTGGTAAGGGATTTACCGCCCTCGAAACTCAGAATTTATGTGGACAGTATGGCGGTGCTCAAGGCTTTAGGGTCGAGGATGGTGAGATCAAGATGCGTGGCGAATTGTGGCGGATACCGCACAATGACTTCTTTAGGAGTTGCCTCGATGAAGAGCAGACTATTAAGCACTTGCTGGCACTTGTAGGCTCTCCTTTCTGACGGTGCTCAAGGCCTTAAGGTCGTGGATGGTGAGATCGAGATGCGTGGCGAATTGAGATGGATACCGCGCAATGACTTCTATAGGAGTTGCCTCGATGAAGAGGAGACTATTGCGCACTTGCCGGCACTTGTAGGCTCTCCTTTCTGGGGAGCCGTTTCTTCTGTGATCTGGGTGAACTTGCGAACATACCTCTGGTAGGTCTCCAAAGATTTGTGGATGGAACAGGATGGTTCCGACGAGGGGAGCCATAAGCTCCGGCGTAGAACCTCGGACTAGAACCCCCGCTCGGGTTCTAGTCCGAGGTCTCACATCTCCCTTCCCTTTCTTTCTAGGGTACCACAATGGGCCAGACTGTCCTCCGAATGAACTCACCTTTGGTGGGCAACCCACTCAACTAACCTAACCCAAGACCTACGAATACAAATATGAGACACTTTCTCATTTCATATGGTACACGATTTTTGTTTTCTGGAACAAGAGGAATATCCCAATTAAAGATGTGCGCGTTAGCGATTTTCCACTCACGCACGCTCACGCACGACGCACTCTCACGATATGAAAATTTTAGTGACGCAATCTCTCAGCGCAGAGGTCACCGTAGCACAGAGGTTAGCATGTCCCCCTATGACGCTGAACGCCTGGGTTCGAATCCTGGCGAGACCATCAGAAAAAATTTTCATCGGTAGTGTTCTCTCCTAATGCTGGCAACATTTGTGAGGTACTATGCCATGTAAAACTTCTCTCCAAAGAGATGTCGTACTGTGGCACGCCGTTCGGATTCGGCTATAGAAAGGAGGCCCCTGGGTTCGAATCCTGGCGAAACTGGGTTCGAATCCTGTCGAGACTGGGTTCGAATCCTGGCGAGACCATCAGAAAAAATTTTCATCGGTGGTTTTCTTTTCAAATGCTGGCAACATTTGTGAGGTACTATGCCATGTAAAACTTCTCTCCAATGAGGTGTCGCACTGCGGCACGCCGTTCGGATTCGGCTATAGAAAGGAGGCCCCTTATCATTGATCATAAACTTGAATCGGACTACACTCATTGATATGTGAAAAGTTTACCCCTGTTCCTTGGTGGAATGTTCATGGGCAAAATTTACAATCTCACACACTAAACACTAACGACTCACTAGACAATAATGACTCACTAGTCACACCCAACTAACGAGAAAATCATGACTCAAAAGTTAGGAATTAGGAAGTTAGAACAAAACATTTCATGCACAATTTCATCCAAATCGGATAATAATTGCGCCCTGTAGAGGCTCAAGAAGTCAAGATCCAGGATCGGTTTATATGGCAGCCAATAGCGATCGGCCCAGCTTTCTGGGGCGGCTAAATACATAATTTTATCGAAACCGATGACATATTTAAAATTCTTGAGGGGTTTGAGACTTTTCTTGGGTTGCTTATTGCCCAACCCCCAGAGGCCTTTCTACGCTTATGATGGCAGCTATATCAAAACATGGACGGATAGAGCCCATTTACAATCCCAACCGACCTATGCTAATAGAAAGTATTTCAAGCGCCTAGCTTAATTCCTTCGACCTAGAATGTCAAGACGATTAAGAATATATGTATACTTTGTTGGGTCTCAGATCAATATTTCGATGTGTTACAGATGGAATGACGAAATTAGTACACCCCTCTTCCTATGGTATAGCATATAGAAATCATTTTGTATTTATTTGCTAGTTCCGTATAGACTCAAAAACGACTGAACCGAATTTCTTGAAACTTTCACAGATGGTATAGAATCGGCCCTTGGGTTACTTCGTTTTTCTATATCTCAAGGGGAAGCGGACGCTCCCCCTTACTATAATTCTCAAAAACGCCAGATCTCGGAGGTGGATGGTGGATTCGAGAGAAATTTTGTTTTTACTCTTATGGTAGCGTGAAAAACAAAAATTTGGTATCCATATTTGGGATGGGGGACCGCCCCTCCCCAAAAACCAGCAAAATGCATACATGGACCATTCATGACAATATGAAACTCAAATGATAGGTATTTGAGAGTAAAAATCGAATCTGATATCCAATTTTAGTCCAAGTGTTTGGCGCCACCACACCCCGAAAAACCCTCCCAATCCGGACATATTTACCGACCATGGGATGGGTTACATAGGGGGACCTCCCCTGCTATGTATGCCCCAATCGGCATACATAGATCAATCATGACAATATGGAACTCAAATGAAAGGTATTTGAGAATAGAAAACGAATCTGTTATCTAATTTCGGCCAAAGTATTTAGGGGGCTACCCCGCCCCGAAAAACTCTTCTAAACTGGACATATTTACCGACCATGGCTATATGGGGCTTAAATCTCATAAAAACTTCCAAATAGGAATATTTGCTAACCTTGACAATATGGGGCTCAATTAAAAGATATTTTAGAGTAGAGCAGGAATATGATATTTTTCAGGGCCAAGCCTCTGTTTTGCTTCTTGGGCTACTTGGCGTTAGAGGTCGCCCATTTACCTTAACCAGTGACCATATTTCTCTTACCAGATGACTTTGGCACCCTCAAGTAAACCAGAGTCGTCCTTAAAGACTCCGAGATTTCACTTAAAGAAAAATTTGGCATAATTTTCTGTAACAAAAAACTTTATGTGTTTGTTATCGCACAGTTACCCTGAATTTTTAAGCTGAATGCTTATTATATAAGAAATTTTAAAAAAGGATTTGAGTGAAATCTTTGTGTTATATGCTTAAGCCACATTAACATGCTCCATAAAAGTGATTAAATATTTTCATTTAATCTTATCTCAAAGAAATACCAAAAACTCAATCAATCAATTCGCTTACATTTCACTACAATAGAGATTGTTTCGTTCAAGTTATTACTAACCCATAACTTTCTTCATTTTTGAGGGTATCATCTTTCCATTCATGCTGAAAACAAACAACGCCTTTCTTAAAAGTAGGCTTATAAAGGATTTTTAACTTTCCACAATGATTTTTATTAATGTCTACAAGCGTAGCTGATACAGCCAAAATAAATCAACGCATATGTGTCATAATCTGAGTGAGTTACAGGCTCAGCGAATTGTGAACACATCTTTGTGTCAACCAGCTCTAATGGAGTGCATCCGTTAAATTGAAATATGACTGAGTAGGTCTACGTAACATCTGTTGAATAATAGTAAGCAAAGAAAAAAAAAAACGAAATGGACAGAAACAAGTTAAAGTGTAAGGTGTGAATAAGGAGGATACACTGAAAAAAAAACAAGTAAAAGCGTGCTAAGTTCGGCCGGGCCGAATCTTATATACCCTCCACCATTGATTGCATTTGTCGAGTTCTGTGCGCGGTATCTCTTTTTCGACAAACATAGAATATTGAATTAGAACTGTTATGCTATTGGAGCTATATCAAGTTATAGTCCGATTAGGACCATAAATGAATGCTGAACATTGTAGAAGTCATTGTGTAATATTTCAGTTCATTCGGATATGAATTGCGCCTTGTAGGGGCTCAAGAAGTAAAATCGGAAGATTGGTTTATATGGAAGCTGTATCAAGCTATTGATCGATTCAGACACGTATGTTGAAGGTCATGAGAGAAACTGTTGTACAAAATTTCAGCCAAATCGGATGAGAATTGCTCCCTCTAGAGGTTCAAGAAGTCAAGATCCCAGATCGGTTTATATGGCAGCTATATCAGGTTCTATACCGATTAACATCATACTTAGCACAGTTATTGAAAGTCATAACAAAACACTACGTGCAAAATTTCAGTTAAATCGGATGAGAATTGCGCCCTCTAGAGGCTCAAGAAGTCAAGACCCAAGATCGGTTTATATGGCAGCTATATCAAAACATGGACCGATATGGCCCAAGAAGTATTTGTGGAAAATTTGAAGTGGCTAGCTTTACTCCTTCGAGAGTTAGCGTGCTTTTGACAGACAGACAGACAGGCGGACGGACGGACAGACGGACGAACATGGCCAGATCGACTTAAAATGACATGACGATCAAGAGTATATACTTCATGGGGTCTTAGATGCATATTTCGAGGTGTTACAAACAGAATGACGAAATAAGTATACCCCCATCCTATGGTGGAGGGTATAAAAAGCAAGAGAATTTAATAACAAGTAAAAGCGTGATCAGTTCTGTCGGTCTGAATTTTCAGAACCCACCACCATGGATTCTGCTGAAATATGGGAGCTATATCTAGTTATAGACCGCACAGTTGTTGAGAGTCATAACAGAACACTAAATGCAAAATTTCAGCCAAATCGGATAAAAATCGCGGCTTGTAAAAGCTCAAGAAGTCAAGTCGGGAGATCGGGTTTAATGGGAGCTATATCATGTTCTTGACCGATTCGAACCGTACTTAGCACAGTTGTTGGAAGTCATAACAGAACACTAGTTGTAAAATTTCAGTCAAATCAGACGAAAATTGCGGCTTCCAGAGGCTCAAGAAGTCAAATCGGGAGATCGGTTTATATGGAAGCTATATCAGGTTCTAGGCCGATTTAAACCGTACTTGGCACAGTTGTTGGAAGTCATAACAGAACGCTATGTGCAAAATTTCAGCCAAATCGGACAAAAATTGCGGCTTCTAGGGGCTCAAGAAGTCAAATCGGGAGATCGGTATATATGGGAGCCAGAGACGTAGCCAGGATTTATTTTGGGGGGGGCTTTATTTTATTACTGTCATATTCATAAGATATCAGAAAAAACTTTTTTTATACCAACCACCATGAGATGGGGGTGTACTAATCCAGTTATTCCGTTTGCAAATGCAAATTTTGCCCATGAACATTCCATTAAGGAACAGGGGCAAACTTCTCACATATCAATGAGTGCAGTCCCATTCAAGTTTAAGTTCAATGATAAGGGGCCTCCTTTTTATAGTCGAGTCCGAACGGCGTGCCGCAGTGCGACACCTCTTTGGAGAGAAGTTTTACATGACATAGTACCTCACAAACATTTCCAGCATTAGGAGGGGAAAACCACCACTGAAAATTTTTCCTGATGGTCTCGCCAGGAATCGAACCCAGGCGTTCAGCCTCATAGGCGGACATGCTAACCTCTGCGCTGCGGTGGCCTCCTCGTTCCGTTTTTAACACCTCAAAATTTTGATCTAGGACCCCATAAAGTATATATATTCTTGATCGTCGCGACATCCTGAGTCGATCCAGCCATGTCCGTTCGTCTGTCGAAATCACGATAGCGGTCGAACGCATAAAATTTTGCACAGATACTTGATATTTATGTAGGTCCTTGGGGAGTGCAAATGGGTCATATCGGTTCAGATTTGGATATAGCTCGCATATAAATCGATATCCCGATTTGACTTCTTGAGCCTCTGGAAGCCACAATTTTTGTCCAATTTGGCTGAAATTTTTCAAATAGTGTTCTTTTTTTACTTCCAACAACTGTGCCCAGTACGGTTTATATCTGTGTATAACCTGATATAGGTCCCATAGAAACCGATCTCCCGATTTGACTTCTTGAGTCCTTAATAGCCGCGATTTTTATCTGATTTGGCTAAATTTTTGCAACTAATGTTCTGTTATGACTTCCAACAACTGTACCTAGTACGGTTTAAATCTGTGTATAACCTGATATAGGTCCCATATGAACCGATCTCCCGATTTGACTTCTTGAGCCCTTACAAGCCGCGATTTTTATCCGATTTGGCTGAAAATTTGGATCTAGTGTTCTGTTATGACTTCCAACAACTGTACCAAGTACGGTTTAAATCGGTCAAGAACCTGATATAGCTCCCATATAAACCGATCTCCCGATTTGACTTCTTGAGCCCTTACAAGCCGCGATTTTTATCCGATTTGGCTGAATTTTTGCATATGACTCTCAACAACTGCGCCAAGTACGGTCCGATTCGGTCTATAACTAGATTTGGCTCCCATATTTTAGCAGAATCCATGGTGATGGGTTCCCAAGATTCGGCCCGACCCAATATAACACGCTTTTACTTGTTTTTCAGCCACTTCATGCCCACTGTGCCTTACCATCTTAAATCCCTGCAGTAATTTCCCCATGATTTATGCCCGTCTATCTGTTTACACACATGTATGTGATTTTATAAACGTCGATTAAGGCATTCTTCAAATGCAATTTAATCCCCAATCCAATCCATGGCAATTCGTTCCACACATAAAACCAAAACAACCCAAGTTGGCATATGGCCCATGCTGGAGATTCAATAAAATTTATGAGTTGGTGACAGTTTTATGTAGCAACTTGAAGCGAGAAAATAAAAATAATGAAAACGAGAAACACGGGCGGCGAGAAGATGTGGTTAGTCTTGCAATTAAGCTGCAGTGAAATGATTTCAATCATTACTTTGTGATTATTTCCTCATAACTCATAGCATGATGTGACACAACCAGATCGATACATCATTAGCAAGTTTGTGATATGCAGCGGCAAGGCGGATGGTGCAGATTAGCATCCATTGAAATAGGATTTAATTTATTATGCTCCCAGAATGAGGCGGACTGTATTATGATATGAAAGAAAAACGGGCATATTTCTAAGCGATTAAGCACAAACTCTTCAGGGGAGTAATGGCAAAATCTAGGGTAGAGAAGTACAGCAAACAATTTTAGAGGATCATATTATGGCTTGGTCATTGATGTTATGTATTTTTCTTTAAACTCCCAAAGGGGAGAAAAAGGACTGTTTGACCTTAAGCATGAATATCACTAGAATGAAAGGTTTTTACTGAATACAGAAAACTAATCCCCAGACATATAGGCTGAACAGATACAGACAAACAAACCATGGGCGGACGCCTCGGGTGCTTGGTTAGGGCCCCTCATCGACGCCATAGTGTTCACTGAGCCTTCCGTCTGCCGAACAGACACAGACAAACACACCATGGGCGGACGTTTCTGGGGCTTGGTTATGGCCACTCATCGACGCCATAGTGTTCACTTAGCCTTCCATCTGCCGGCTCCCAAATTCCTAGCCTGCTTGTCTCTGGTAAATATGCTTAGAACTCACAGGTGCTTTCCTATGGAATCTAAGTATACCACAACAAATCAACAACTGCTGCCTGCTGTACAACATCTCTTCATGAAGGATTGGACACATGAAGAGATATTGTACAGCAGGCAGCAGTAGTTGGTTTGTTGTGGTATACTTAGATTCCATAGGAAATCACCTGTGAGTTCTAAGCATATTTACCAGAGACAAGCTGGCTAGGAATTTGTGAGCCGGCAGACGGAAGGCTCAGTGAACACTATGGCGGATTTTCTGCCAACTTTTCTAGGGCCCATTCACTGAAAATGATTTGCAAGCGTTGCTCGTTAGTAAGTCTATTCATGATGAAATGTCAAAGCATACTGAGCATCTTTCTCTTTGACACCATGTCTGAAATCCCACGTGATCTGTCAAATACTAATGCATGAAAATCCTAACCTCAAAAAAATCACCCTTTAGCTCCCATATAAACCAATATCCCGATTTGACTTCTTGAGCCCCTAGAATCCGGAATTTTTTTCCGATTTGGCTGAAATTTGGCATGAGGTGTTCTGTTATGACTTCCAACAACTGTGTCAAGTACGGTCTACATCGGTCTATAACCTGATATAGCTTCTATATAAACCGATCTCCCGATTTGACTTCTTGAGCCCCTGGAAGCCACAATTTTTGTCAAATTTGGCAGAAATTTTGAATGTAATGTTTTGTTATGACTTCCAACAGCTGTGTCAAGTACCGTCCAAATCGGTCAAGAACCTTATATAGCTCCCATATAAACCGATCACCTTATTTTGCAGCTTGAGCCTCTAGAGGGCGTAATTCTTATCCGAATTGGCTAGAATTTAGTGCAGACACTGTTTTTATGCCAAATACGCTCTGAATCGGTCCATAACCTGCTATAGCTCCCATATAAACCGTTCGCCAGATTTTACTTCTTGAGTCCCAAGAGGACGCAGTTCTTATCCTATTTGGCTGAAATTTTGCACAATGACTTTTGCTATGGTCTCCAACATTTTGACGACGAAAGTCAACAGACTTTGTTTTCGCGCACGCTTAAGCTTAAGGTCAATAAATTGAATAGTAATTTAACATTAATCAAAAGTTGACTTAGTCCATTTAGCCTAATGACAAACAATAAGAGTTAGGTCGGTTCTCTCCTCAACGGCCGGTGAGTAGACAATAACAAAATACAAGGACTTGTTGACATCGAAAGTTGTTTGCAACTTATGGTGACAAAATGCAACAACACAACACAAGGGCTGGACAAATATATTTGCAACTGTTACCGCAACAACAAAACCAGGAGTTAGTTTGTTTCTCTTTTGAGACGAGCTCAATGAGCTCGGAGATTTTCTTTTGCAAGTGGAAAAGGAAAGCCAGAGATCGCAACGAACACCAACCACTATGGGACGTGTTTCGTCTTTTGTTAGAAGACTTTTCAACCATATTAGGAGAAATGGCATCAAGGGTCGCACGTTGCTATGTTGCATTTGTATCTATGTAACAAATACCCGACAAGCCTGTCTATTAGCTGTACTTTTCCCAATGCATGTGTTCGTGTCATGAAAGATTTTTTGTCTGCAACAATTACACTACCTCCACGGTAGCACGTAATTCTGTGCATCTGTTGGAAGTTGTATTGATAGCTTCGAACGCTAGACAACGGCAACGGCTCTCGCTAATGCTCCGTGTGCCCAGGTTCAAATCCCGGCCGGGCTCTGCCCATTTTTTTTTAATTTTCAAGTTTTTTCTCTGTTAGGGCGAAGATCAAGGAGTTATTTACTACTTTAAAGTGGTGACGTGGTAAGTAGAGTAAATTAAGGGTGCTCATTCGTCGCCCAGTACCTAGTGTAAACAGAGTGTCCTCTTGCCTCTTAGCTTTGTGATCGCTAGTGAACAGTGACGTACACTAGGATGGGCCTCCTTCCCACTCTCTTGCCACCACACCCGAAACTCCTCCTTTTATCGAAGTGCCCTCTCTCGCCTCTTCGTGCCGTCACCTAGTGAACCCGAATAGTGCCGTGTGCTAGGATATGCCTTCAATCCACGTAAAATGCCATATAACAGGATGTGCCTCTTTGCCACTGCCTCCGAAACACCACTTTTATCAACGGAGTGCCCTTTCTCGCCTCCCCGTGCCGTTCCACTGTGAACCCGAACCCCGTATCAATTTCATTCCAATCGGATAAGAATTGCGCACTCTAGAGGCTCAAGAAGTCAAGACCCAAGATCGGTTTATATGGCAGCTATTACAGGTTATGAACCGATTTCAACCATACTTGGCACAGTTGTTGGATATCATAACAAAACACGTCGTGCAAAATTTCATCCCTATCGGATAAGAATTGCGCACTCTAGAGGCTCAAGAAGTCAAGACCCAAGATCGGTTTATATGGCAGCTATATGAAAACATGGACCGATATGGCCCATTTACAATACCAACCGACCTACACTAATAAGAAGTATTTTTGCAAAATTTCAAGAGGCTAGCTTTGCTCCTTCGGAAGTTAGCGTGCTTTCGACAGCAGACGGACGGACATGGCTAGATCGACATAAAATTTCACGACGATCAAGAATATATATACTTTATGGGGTCCCATCTTATGGTGGAGGGTATAATAGTGACGTGTATAAGGCTATGCCTACTAATCACAATGCCCAACCGTGTATTGGGGTGTGCCTCGTGTCACCTACCGGCACAACCGTGTATTAGGGTGTGCTCCCGAAACACACCCCTCACCTCGTAGCTTAAAGACTCCATCCAGCAAATAAAACCAAATTCAAAAGCGTTTCACTCTCTCAGTCCCAGACCAAATAAATTTATGTGAGGAACCTTGCCCCGGTGAGCTGAACCCCAGCACCCAAAGGTAACTTGTCGTTACGACATCCAAACCAAGTATGGCCCAAAATTGTTCATAAACTGATATAGCGCCAATAGTATAGAAATTCTTATCCATTATCCTTTGTTTGCCTATAAAGAGATACCAGGCAAAGAACTTGACAAATGCGATACATGGTGGAGGGTAGATAAGATTCGCCCCGGCTGAACTTATCACGTTCTTACTTGTTTTTGCTATCAAACACTTCAAGTATTACCTCGTCTGCTTTATTGATAACACCGGGTCTCACTAGTTTAATTTTTAAGACAAGAAAAGGTCGATTTCAATGACATGAAATTATAGGTACTAGCCCTGCCTAGTAAGCATCATTCTACTTTTTATACCCACCACCATAGCATGGGTGTATACTAATCTAGTCATTCCGTTTGTAATACCTCGAAATATTGATATGCGACCCTTACCAGTTCCCATGCGAAGTATGATTCGAATCGGTCTATAAACAAATATAGCCTCCCTATAAACCGATCCCCGGTTTTGACTTCTTGAGCACCTAGAAGCCTTAATTATCGTCGGATTTGGCTGAACTTTGGTACAAAGACTTGTGTTATGGCTTTCAGCACCCATGCCAAGTATGATCCGAATCGGTCTATAAACTGATATAGCACCATATAAACTGCTCCCCACTGTCTAAACTGTTGACTTCTTGAGCTCCTAGAAGCCTAATTTTTCACCTGATTTGGTTGAAATTTGACCCAAAAACCTTATGTTATGACTTACAACATCAGTGCCAAGTTTTATTCGAATCAGTCAATATGGTGATATAGGCCCCCCTAAATACCGATATCTCGATATGACTTCTTGAGATCATTGAAGCCTTAATCAATTCCCCATTTGATTCAAATAAAAAGGGCACATTTTTAGCGGAATGCGGAATGGTGATGGGTACACAAGATTCAGCCCCGCCGAACTTAAAGCCTTTTTACTTGTTTTTGTGTTTTTTCTTTCCATCTCTCCAATTGTTTGCTGGGTTACCTCTAACAGCAAACTTGATCTACACGGCTTAATTAATTTATCTTTGGCGGTTAGCTTTTCTTGCTCTAATAAAGACGGATATCAACTGCATTTCATCTTACATCAGTTGTTTACGCATTTGATTTTATTGAATCCCCAGGAAGAGCTTACAATTTATTTCTTATTTACACCAGCATGAAGTGTGCCAACATTTGATGATGCTTAACACAGTGTTCTGCAAAGATCAAAAGAGGTTATACGCAAACAGTGAGAACAAATAAAAACATGGTATTTGCGGCCGGGCCGAATCTTATATACCCTCCACCATGGATCGATTTGTCAAGTACTTTGCACGGTATCTCTCATTAGGCAAACAAAGGATAATGGATAAGAATTGCTATGCTTTTGGAGCCATGTAGGGTTATGGACCGATTCGGGACATACTTCGTTTCATTGTGCAAAATTTCAGCCAAATAGGACAAGAACTGCACCCTCTAGGTGCTCAAGAAGTGCAATCGGGAGATCGGTTTATATGGGAGCTATGAACCGATTCAGCCCATATTTGGCACATATGTTGAAGGTCATAAATGAAGTTATTGTGCGACCAAATCGGATAAGAATTGCACACGCTAGAGGCTCAAGCAGTCCAATCGGCAGATCGATTTGTAGGAGAGCTATATAAGGTTTTAGACCGATTGTTATGATACCCAACAACTGTACCAAGTATGGCTCAAATCGAATGATAACCTGATATAGCTGCCATATAAACCGATCTTGGGTCTTGATTTCTTGAGCCTCTAGAGGGCGCAATTCTTATCCGATTGGAATGAAAGTTTGCTCGATGTGTTTTGTTATGATATCCAACAACTGTACAAAGTACGGTCCAAATCTGATGATAACCTGATATAGCTGCCATATAAACCGATCTTGGGTCTAGACTTCTTGAGAATTGCAGTATACATGTCAAATATGGACGTATACTGCAGATCTAAGGTGGACCTTGAGCCTTTTGAAGAGCAATTCTTATCCGATTTAACTGTAATTTTGCTCAATGACTTCTGCTATGATTTCCAGCATACGCGCCAATTATGCACAACGACTTCTCCAATAACTTTCAACATACATATGCAAGTGAGGTCTTAATCGGCGCAAGACCTGATATAGCTTCCATATAAATCGACCTCCCGATTATATTCCTTAAGCCTCAAGAGGGCGCAATTCCAATTCGATTTATCTAAAATTTTACACTATGAGTTGTTCTATGACTTTCAACAACTGTGATAAGTATGGTCCAAATGGGTTCATAACTTGATATAGATACCATATAAACCGATATAGGATCTCGACTTCCTAAGCCCTTGTAGGATGCAGTTATTATCCGATTTAGCTGAATGTTTTTATACCCTCCACCATTGTATGGGGGAATACTAATTTCGTCATTCTGTTTGTAACTATTGGAAATATTCGTCTGAGACCCCATATAGTATATATATACTTGATCGTCGTGACATTTTATGTCGATCTAGCCATTTCCGTCCGTCTGTCCGTCCGTCTGTCTGCCGAAAGCACGCTAACTTTCGAAGGAGTAAAGCTAGCCGCTTGAAATTTTGCACAAACACTTCTTATTAGTGTAGGTCGGTTGGGATTGTAAATAGGCCATATCGGTCGATGTTTTGATATAGCTGCCATGTAAACCGATCTTGGGTCTTGACTTCATGGGCATCTAGAGGGCGGAATTCTTATCCGATTGGAATGAAATTTTGCACGACGTGTTTTGTTATGATACCCAACCACTGTGCCAAGTATGGTTTAAATCGGATGATAACCTGATATAGCTGCCATATACACCAATCTAGGGTCTTGACTTCTTGAGCCTCTAGAGGGCGCAATTCTTTCCGATTGGAATGAAATTTTGCACGATGTGTTTTGTTATGATATCCAACAACTGTACGAAGCATGGCTCAAATCGAATGATAACCTGATATAGCTGCCATATAAACCGATCTTGGGTCTTGATTTCTTGAGCCTCTAGAGGGCGCAATTCTTATCCGATTGGAATGAAATTTTGCACGATGTGTTTTGTTCTGATATTCAACAACTGTACCAAGTATGATTCAAATCGGATGATAACCTGATATAGCTGCCATGTACACCGATCTAGGGCCTTGGTTTCTTGAGCCTCTAGAGGGCGCAATTCTTATCCGATTGGAATGAAATTTGCACGATGTGTTTTGTTCTGATATTCAACAACTGTACCAAGTATGGCTCAAATCGGATGATAACCTGATATAGCTGCCATATAAACCGATCTTGGGTCTTGATTTCTTGAGCCTCTAGAGGGCGCAATTCTTATCCGATTGGAATGAAAGTTTGCACGATGTGTTTTGTTATGATATCCAACAACTGTACCAAATATGGTTCAAATCGGATGATAACCTGATATAGCTCCCATATAAACCGATCTGCCGATTTGACTTCCTGAGCCCCTCGAAGCCGCAATTTTTGTCCGATTTGGTCGAAATTTTGCACATAGTGTTCTGTTATGACTCCCAACAACTGCGCTTAGTACAGTTCAAATCGATCAAGAACATGATATAGCTCCCATGTAAACCGATCCCGATTTGACTTCTTGAGCCCTTACAAGTCTCGATTTTTATCCGATTTGGCTGAAATTTTTCTTGTAATGTTCTGTTACGACCTCCAACAACAGTGGCAAGCAAAGGTCTATAACCTGATATAGCTCCCATATAAATCGATCTCCCGATTTGACTTCTTGAACCCCTGGAAGCCACAATTTTTGTCCGATTTGGCTGAAATTTACCATATAGTGCTTTGTTATGACTTCCAATTGACAGCCCACAAATTTTTCGAAACGTCTAGGTGACCAATTTTAGAGCCCTACCAAGAGGCGCCCATGCCACCTGGGACCCTCAAATTTTGCACCTGATTTCGAAAACACCTCCATTCTAGCAATTTTAAATTTCAAAGAGTTATATCCATCAGTTCTCAAATGGCATACTTTTTTTACCAAATTTTTTTCGATTCTATCCCACTGTGCGTCGTTTGAATCATTCAATCCAAGCCTAAACCTTTTTACTATAAAAATATTGGCAATACTTTTATTTCTATAGAAAATTGTGTCAAAATTTTATTTCTATATAAAATACCTCTAAATTCCATCTCATTCCACTGTGCCATACAGTTCGACGTAACATTTCTGTATTTCTTATAGCTGCATATTCATGTGTTCGTCCACATTAAATATCTTAATTTGTATCATTGACTATTGGTCAGTGTAACATGAAGAACTCGTTGCGTACTGATTTATGATATGAGCATTACAATTTTTAACTTGTTTACTGCCAATCATTATATAAACATTATTTATTAGTCTCTAATGACAAAACGAGTGCGTTATCAATTAAATTTTTTTTTTTTTTAATTTTTTTAAAGAGAAAGACGATATTTCTGTAGGGGACAATATTTCTATGAATTTTTTTTAAAATCAAAACCTTATTCCTAACCGAAAATTTTAATATCGCCAGATCTCCTACGTGGTTGCAAACATAATACCCTCCAAAATTTGAAGTTTGCTTTGCGACCATCCACCCCACCTCCCAAAAGACAGTCGTGGTACCTCAAATAGGCTGGTTGGGTCAATTTGTAAGGGCCAGCATACACACACACACACACACCAAACGGTTATCTAAATCGTAATCAACCATAAATCAACATCAAGCTTTCAGTTTTGAACGACAAATTCGAGTTTTGGTCCCATACCCATGGCTTACTAGGCAAAACTTCTCAAAATTTGTCGTAGATCACGATTTTGACAACCGCCAATAAGTGACCAACCCGAATTTACATGCGAGGATGGCCCATTGGATATTTTGAGTTGTAGCGGAACTCATTGACAGAGCCAGTTTATTTGCTATAATAACTATATCCATGTTAATAACAGTACAAAAATCTATATTTCAAAATAACCAAATAATGTGCTATAAATACTAAAGTCTACAAAATTTGGAGACTTAAAAGTGCGCCATCTAGTGAGATTATGTAATTTGAAGCAACTTCGTCTAGTTAAGTCAACAACCATAGTGAGTTTAGCACTTTGCTATAAATCTAATACAACAACCTCTAACGAACATAAACAACATGTACTAAAAGCTGCTCTCTTGAGAACAACCCAATAGATGTCGTATGCATCAATTTTTTCGATGGGAACATTTTGAATGAAATATTTCCCGGCAAACATTTTTGATCGTCAAAATAATCTTCCGCGAATCTTCTAGAAGAAGATTACGATCCCGGACGAGCTCTTCTAAGAGTCGTAAATGATTCTCGAGTCGTATGGGAAAAAATTTTGAAACAAGTCTCCCATTTTGAAACGGATAGAGATATCTTTATGAAATTTTAAATAGTTTTAGCTGAGGTGTTATCCAGTTTATTATTCCAGGGCTATTGTGAAAAAATAAATTCAAATTGAAAATATCATAAAACTTTGGGCTAAGATCCTAAATCGGAGGATCGATCTATATGGCAGCGATATTCAAATCTTAACCGATCTGGGCCAAATTGAAGAAGGGTGTCAAAGGGTGTGGCTTTTATAGGCCTAAGACCCTAAATCGGCGGATCGGTCTATATGGGGGCTATATCAAGATAAAGTCCGATATAGTCCATCTTCGAACTTAACCTGCTTATGGACAAAAAAAGAATCTGTGCAATTTTCAATAGCTCTATTTTTAAAGACCGTAGCGTGAATTTAACAGACAGACGGACATGGCTAGATTGTCTGAGATTTTTACGCTGATCTAGAATATATTTACTTTATAGGGTGGGAAATGGATATTTCGATATGTAGGTTGGTCTGGAAGGAAACATAGGCTATATAATTTCTTGATATCGGGAGGGGGCGGACCCTCCCCCTTACCACAAAAGTACTACCCAAAAATAAATGTGGACCGATCGGGACAATATGGGAAAGGTATTCAAGAGAAGAGCACGAATTTAATAATAATTGTTGGGTCCATGTACCTGGGGGGCCGCCCCAGCCACAAAACCCCTTAAAATCGGTTTATTTGACGATTATGACAATATGGGACTCGAATAAAAGGTATTCGGGAGTAGATTACGAATATGGTCAGGAAGTAGGAATAGGCTTCACAATTTATTGATAATGGAAGGAGGAGGACTCTTCACCGTTACCCCCAAAACATCACCCAAAATCATAAGTGAACCGATAAGGACAATATGGGCATCAAATGAAAAGTATGGGGGAGTAGATAACGAATCTGGCATACAAATTTATGTCGAAGTATAGGGGGTCACCCCACCCACACAAAAACGCCCAAAATGGGCACATTAGCCAATCGCGGATATATGGCACTCGGTTTGTTTGTTTCGTATTGACTGAAAAACGGCAGATTCGATTTTCTCGAAATTTTCGCGTATTGTGTTGGTTGGTCCGGAAGGAAACATAGGCTATATAATTTTTCGGTATCGAAAGGGGGACTGACCCTCCCCCTTATGCCAAACGCACAACCCAAAATCAAAGTGGACCGATCGAGACAATATAGGTACCAAATGAAAGGTGTTGGAGAGTAGAAAACGAATATGGTGTTTAAGTTTGAGTCTCAGTACCCATAGGGGCGCCCCAACCCCAAAACTCCCCCATACAGACATATTGGGCGATCATTTCAATATGGGGCTCAAATGAAAGGTATTCGGGAATATATTTCGGATATGGCATACAAAATCAGATCGCAATATAGGGGGTCACGCCAACCCTCAAATACGCCATTAGACCCATTTTGACTATATGATACTTGGCTGAACAGATTTTCTTAAAATTTGCATAGATTTTGTACGTTTGTTTGGAAGGAAACATAGGTTATATAATTTTTAGATATCGGGTGGAGGCGGACCCTCCCCTTTACCCCAAAAATTCCGACCATATCCGAAAGTGGTCCGATGGGCACAATAAGGGTATCAAATGAAACCAGAAAACGAATATGGTATTCAAATTTGGGTTCAAGTACCCAGCGGTACTTCTAGGTGGCGCTCAAATCTAGGTGGCGCTTCCTCCTAAAGAAAGAAGAAGGTGGCGCTTTCTCCTAAAGAAACGTCAAATGAGTTATTCGACCCATTATGACAATATGGGACTTCAATGAAAAGTATTTGAGAGTAGAAAACGAATTTGATATGCAATTTTGGAGCCAATTGTTTTGCAATACGCCCTAAAGCACCCCCTAAACTGAACTTCATTTCCGTTCCGAATTTGATATCTATTTCCAGTGCAAAATGCCGGTGGCCGCCCCAGCTGCAAAACACCCTCCAAACGGTTCATATTTACCGGCCATGGCAATATGGGGCTCAAATTAAAGGGATTTGGAAGTGCAGCACGAATTTGATACCCATATTTGAGTCGAAATGTCTGAGGTGCCATCCCTCCCCTAATGAGAATATTACGCTAAGAAAGAACATTACCACCAGGATCAGAGAGGGGCAAATTCTCACACATCAGTGAGTGATTTCCGATTCAATTTTAAACATTTGTAGTAAGAAAAATCCCTGTTTTTTCCACTTAATAGTCAACAGCATATTACGAAAAACAATTCTTTATATTCTTATTTTATAGGTAGACACATTGTGAACATTTTATTAAATTCTCTTAATAAATTCCAGCCATTAATATCACCTCGATAACCTTCGGCTAGCGACCTTGCAATGAATATAAATAAAAAGAGTTGTATACACCCAGCAATAAATTTTGTAAAAAAAACATTCTTATGACTGCCCAATTTCATGCGTATGTTATTTTTGTTCCTTCCTCCATGCATGAACACTTTAAGTGTGAAGCACATAATCGACAGTTTTATATTCGATGGTAGAGATAGACCGACCGACGGACCGATAGACAGACAGACAGACATACAAATACACACAATTGATGTTTTCAGCGATTATAATTAGAATTCTTAATTGAAGAGGCACAAGTTCGGTCTACGCTTGAAAAAAAAGTGAATCACAACGCTGCCATTGACCATTGATAACAAATAGTAGACAAAGAAACACCTAAAGAAGCCATATGAGAATGTATGCTCAGGCATTAATTGTGGAATTTGTTGCTGTTATTATTGGTATTAAAGTCTACAATATAGGAATATTTTGGCATTAACAGCTGTTTTCGTTAATAAATGGGATTTTTCGCACCTTCCGTAGTTGTTTATTGTTATCAGTTATACTCCATTTTTGTGCAATCAGCATACAAATCGACTTTTTATATGTTATTATGGGTAGGCTCCGGATTTTTATGCAAAATCGAAATTTTCTCATCTATAATTTAGAAAATGCGTTTGTAAACATATACTGACTTAAGAACTTCGAAGAGCTAAATATTATGATGCAATCAATATTACCCTATCCAGGGGGAAAGTTGAGAAGCGTTCAAAAAATAAGGCTTATATAAGGCCTTATTAAAGGCATAAAAGAAGCACTCCTTTTTATATCCTCTACCATAGTATGGGGGTATACTAATTTCGTCATTCTGTTTGTTAACACCTCGAAATATGCGTCTAAGACCCCATAAAGTATATATATTGGGTTGCCCAAAAAGTAATTGCGGATTTTTCATATAGTCGGCGTTGACAAATTTTTTCACAGCTTGTGACTCTGTAATTGCATTCTTTCTTCTGTCAGTTATCAGCTGTTACTTTTAGCTTGCTTTAGAAAAAAAGTGTAAAAAAAAGTATATTTGATTAAAGTTCATTCTAAGTTTTATTAAAAATGCATTTACTTTCTTTTAAAAAATCAATCAAGCAATTACTTTTTGGGCAACCCAATACATCTTATTAGTGTAGGTCAGTTGGGATTGTAAATGGGCCAAATCGGTCCATGTTTTGGTATAGCTGCCATATAAACCAATCTTGGGTCTTGACTTCTGGAGCATCTAGAGGGCGCAATTCTCATCCGATTTGAATAAAATTTTGCACCTAGGGTTTTGATATCACATCACAACAGCTATGCTAAGTATGGTTCAAATCGGTTAATAACCTGATATAGCTGCCATATAAACCGATCTTGCATCTTAACTTATTGAACCACTGGAGGGCGCAATTCTCATCCGATTTGACTAAAATTTTGCATGATGTGTTTTAATATGGCTTCCAAAAACTGTGATAAATATGGCGCAAATCGGTTCATAACCTGATATGGGTGCCTTATAAACCGATCTAGGATCTTAACTTATTGAGCCGCTAGAGGGCGCAATTCCCATCCGATTTGGCTAAAATTTTGCACGAGGTGTTTTAATATGGCTTCCAAAAACTGTGATAAGTATGGCGCAAATCGGTACATAATCTGATATAGCTGCAATATAAACTGATCTTGGGTCTTGATTTCTTGCGCTTTTAGAAGGCACAATTCTCATCCGATTTGGCAATAATTTTGCACTTAGTGTTTTGATATCACTTCCAAAAACTGTGCTAAGTATGGTTAAAATCGGTCCATAACCTGATATAGCTGCTATATAAAACAATCTTGGATCTTAACTTATTGAACCACTGGAGGGCGCAATTCTCATCTGATTTGGCTAAAATTTTGCATGTTGTGTTTCAATATGGCTTCCAAAAACTGTGATAAATATGGCGCAAATCGGTTCATAACCTAATATAGCTGCCATATAAACTGATCTGGGATCTTGACTTCTTGAGCCTCTAGAGAGCGCAATTCTCATCCGATTTGGCACAAATTTTGTACAACGGCTTCTCCCATGGCCTTCAACATACGTGTACAATCTGGCCGGAATCGATCTATAGCTTCATACAGCTCTCATATAAACCGATCTCCCGATTTTGCTTCTTGAGCCCCGAATCGGACTGTAACTTGATATAGTTCCTTCTCCAGGCCTTCCTTAAGACCTTCAATCATAACCCTTATGTAAGGCCTTCTTCAACATGCCTTTGTTAATGCCTTCTGTTTGCAGGCCTTCCGGAAGTAATCAAAATAGAAGTGGATGGCAAGGGGTTACTCTCCAATCCTACGCCATGTTAATTTTAAATGAAGTTGTAATGGGGCGACCAGGCCTCACTGCATCTTTATAAGACCTTATATAAGCGATGACTAACCACTTCTCTTTCCCGCTTCTCGTTTTTGCATAAAAATCCGTACTCTAGTTATCAGTAAGCATACACACTTACCTCCACTTTGCGAGAGAATTATATGAAGTACCTCAATCAAAGAGAGGAATATGACAATGCTATGGTGATTTATAATAAAGGGGAAGGATTTGTCAATCAAAAAATACATAACTGTTAAAACATACAGGCAAACACATGTAGATAAATTCGATGATTGCACTTTAGTATTGAACACATTATTGTTTTATCGTGTCCACTACCATGGGGAGTATAGTGTTATTCACTTTGTCAATAATGAGTGGCAGAACTGAAATCAGCCTATAAATAAATATTTGCTGTTATTATCAATAATATGTGGAAGGGTATAATGACATTATCTTTTGGTTTGTAAATCAATTAAGTATAATCGTTTTATAGTTTGGTTAACAAAAAACCTTATCAATATTAAAAGGTTTTGAGATTTTCTAATTAGATGCAGACTAATGCTGGCCAATAACCTAGTGGAGTCAAAACAAATGATTTTCGACCAAAACAAGCTAGTAAAGTTCCACCTTCGCGGGCCCTGCTTCTTTCGAGAGTGGCTACTTCCCAGCAGCCGCACTTGCTCAGTCATGGGGAGGTTCTTTCTCTTTAGAAGTGGATACGGAATCGTTTCCATATCAGTAAAATTAGGTAGCACTCTGTTTAAGGAATAGATGAGAAAAGGGAGATATTTTAGAAGAACAGAAACAGAAAATTTTTAATGAATGAGATTGATCGGATGCTCACCTTGGGAGTTATAGAAGAATGTCCGCAGTCCTCTTGGTCATCTCCAAGCGTTTTGATCGTCAAGCCTGACAAGGTAAGATTTTGCGTTGATAGCCGGAAACTTAACTCTGTCACAGTCAAGGACTCATACCATATACCCAACATTGACTATATTCTATTGCGTTTGACTTCTGTACGTTTTATCTCCAAAGTGGATCTGAAAGATACCTGTTGACAGATAAAATTTCATCATTCTTAAAAAGTACTATACCACTTTTCCTGATAGAACCGATTGGAACTACGATATCCCTGGTTATGGAAGTTACATAGACTTATACACGGATGGTTCCAAACTACGGATGGTGGGCTTTGGAGTGTACTCTAAAGATTTAGAACTGGTCATATCGAAAAGGTTACCCGACCACCGCAGTGTGTATCAAGCGGACACCCTTGCAATTAAGAAAGTGGTGGAATGACTAAGATATAATGTCGTAACGACGATTGGCACAAATATCTTCTCAGACAGCCATTAAATCCCTAGAGAACTAATTTCTGAACACAAAAATCGCCCTCGACTATCGCAGATATTTCAACGAGATGGTTGAACAGTTCAAATTTCACCTGTTCTGGGTCCCGAGCCACTGAGATATCCCAGGGAATTCTAAAGCAGACGAGCTTGCGAGACTAGGAACTACCCTGCACATTCCAGGGATACTGGAATCTGTGGTTTTGCCTAAAATGCAAATTGCAAATTTTGCCCATGAACATTCCACTAAGGAACAGGGGCAAACTTCTCACATATTAATGAGTGCAGTCCGATTCAAGTTTAAGCTCAATGATAAGGGGCCTCCTTTTTATAGCCGAGTCCGAACGGGGTGCCGCAGTGCCCCACCTGTTTGAAGAGAAGTTTTACCTCACAAATGTTGCCAGGAGGGGAAAATCACCGCTAAAAATTTTTTCTGATGGTCTCGCCAGGATTCGAACCCAGGCGTTCAGCGTCATAGGCGGACATGCCAACCTCTGCGCTACGGTGGCCTCCCCAATAAAGGCGCATTTATAATCCGATTTCACTGAAATTTGACAAATTGACTTATGCTAGGCTTTTCGACATCAGTGTCGTATATGCTTCAGATCAGTTTACTTTTAGATATAGCTGCTAAAAAGACCAATATTTTGTTATACACATTTGAACAATGACTTTTTTTTATGGGGTCTATGTATATTAGTATACCCCCATGCTATAGGTATAACAAATAAAAATGTCTTTAGTGCTATATGAAGTTCAACTTTATGCGAAAGTAGTTTATTTTAACTCACCACCACATTTTCCTTTTTAATCCACCATACTCCCTCCTTTATACACCTCATTCTCTCTATTTGGCCATTTCATTGCTTCTTCCTCTTTTGCTTTGAAGTTTTTGTAACGATTTCTCCCATTGCGGCATATCAAGAACAATTTTTTTCCCTGTGTGTAGGTACACAGGGAAGCTAAAGGTTAAGCAGAGCCAGTACTTTCGACCTTATTAAGACTTTAGAGGTTCGGCGCTTATTTTAAATATCCCCACAATACATTGGTGTATGTACGCTCTTTAGGGCACCCCCCCATGACTCTTTCTTCTTCTCCCCAATCCACAAAAGCACACCACACACTGTTATTAAATGTTGAGTTTTGTTTTTAAGTTTTCTGTCTGTCCTCTCCTTTTATTTTCACCCATTAACCGCAAATCAGTGTTGCAGTCGGTAGTGATTAAGTTTACCAGCAGTCATGGGTTGTTAAATTATTTTATAATTAAAAAAAATTATTATCGCATAACAAAGCATTAAAAAAATAAAATCAAACTATGCCGACGGACGTGCAAGAACAAAACGCAATGAAATGAGTATAAATCAAAACCACACAAAACAATAATTCCACATATAGTAACTGACTGGGTGGCTGTCGGAGGGGAGCAATGCAGCCCGATATGATGACCATATGGAAAGTACAACAAAAAAGATGGGCACCACTTCCAGTAATCGTCATTTGCGCGCGCGATATGTTGTGGTGCTGCTAAATATGCGGGCTTGGCTTAAGCTTCCAATTTCGATTTGGTGGTGGTGACCTACCAAAAGCAATAACAAAAAAAAAACACTACACTTGCTAGCTCGCTCGCTGAACGCAACAGCCTAATGGCCCCCCAAACAGCAGATATGGGGCTCCATCAAATAGAATGTTTACTCAACATTCACATTTACTCCCATTTATATTGGCACGCAAGAATGTACGCAACGTATCTTTTTAAGGCTCCCTCTCTCTCTCTCGTATTCTCTCCCAACACTTAAGTGGCTCTCGTTAATTCTCCACACACTCGCAGCGCACAAGTGGTGGAGAAATGTTGTTCAGTTCAAAACAAACCTAACAAGTGGAAGCAACCAAAAAAAAAAGAAATGCGAATGCGAATCTGAGATAATTAGAACAACAGAAAAGCTGCAGATAAAAACATACAAACACCTAGAATAAGGTGAGAGTGATTTAGTTGACATATATGAGAATAAGTGTGCAAATTAAAGTGAAAAGAATTAAATCTGAATGCTGTCCTACACATAAGCCAAACCAATAAATGTCAATAATCAAATTGTGCACATTTCATTATGTGAAACGGTCAAGCAAAACGTGATGTGTCACAACATAATACAACTGGAGATACTGTTATATTCGTGAAGTTCGTTTTCTTTCTTTTTCAATCAGTCGGTCGGTCGTTCGTTCGTTTGTTCATTGCTTATTGCTCTGTTTTCTTTAACCAACCCTTTACGCCTTTTCTATTTCAATCCAAACTTTGATAATCAGAAGTCGCGAATAGCCGTGTCTGCAACCATGTCTGCCCCTTTGGCATACGATGGCACATATTTGAAATCCATTTCCGGCATTTTGAAAATCTGTTGCATGGTAAGTACATATCTATCGGCTGTGAGCAATGTAAGGGCAACAAGATTTTATGATGGGGATAATGTATAAGTAGCCCATTTATCCCATTATTCATCAGAAAAAAAGATGAGTCCATCACTCACACACTTCACAAGAAGCATGCATCACTTGTCCGGTCATTTGCTCTATGAATGTTTGCATGTTTTCATATCTGATGATTCAAAAGTGTTTTTTGTTCCTACTCAATGGCGCCTAAATTGAATTCCAATCCCATGGCAAGGAATGTGGGTGTGTGTGCGTGTGTACTTATAGGTGCTACGTAGTGATTTATGAAATGAAACAAAGAAAGACAGAAAGTCGTTAAATGGATATTGTGTTTTTATTAATTAAAATGTAGTCTATGTTAAACAAGTAAAAGCGTGCAAAGTTCTGCCGGAGGGAATCTTCAGAACCCACCACCATGGATTCTGCTAAAAATTAAAATAAAACAAATTTAGTTGAAGGGCATAATTGTATTCTATTTAGAAGCCTGTGGCTGTATCCTCTCTACTATTATGGACCTAGCCCAGGGGGCGTTGAGAAGGTTGTCTGGATGACCGAGATCCAACAGGTTTTGCATAAACCCTAAAAATTCTAAGCTGCTACTTTTCTCAAGAAGGAGAAAATTCTACAAGCTCAGTCTTTCTGGAGCGATTCTTCACAAGAAGAAGAAAGAACGTCGAGGAAAGTGTGTTTGGTCGAGGGGTCCGATGGCGCTATACTCCTGTCTCAACTCGATAGGAAGAAGTTACGAGCTTAGGCCGGGGATGCAAATTTACCCATAAACATTTCTTTAAGGAACAGTGGTAAACTTCTCACATATCAATGAGGTCTGCTCGATTCAAGTTTAAGCTCAATGGTAAGGGGCCTCCCTTTATAGCCGAGTATGAACGTCGTGCCGCAGTGCGACGCCTCTTTTGGGAGAAGTTTTCACAAGTGTCGCCAGCATTAGGAAGAGATAACCCGCGCTGAAATTTTTTGTTTATGATGTTCTCGCTAGGATTCGAACCCAGGCTTTCTGAATTATTGGTCGACAATGTAACCTCTGGGCTACGGTGGTATCGAGGGCAGAGATGGCACACTGGAAGTTTACGGCGTTTGTTCGGCCAATTTTTATCTCATAGATGGCCTTGGACAACGGTGCCCAGCGCAGGATGGCCGAGAAGATACAGTGTACCGCTGTAGTGCTAATCTCTGGAGGAAACAGGAAGTGCTGAATGATATTTTCAATCTATGGCCTTTGAATCTGTAGGCCAGTGGTGAGCACACCAACACCTAAGTACACGGTTTCTAAGCCCATGGGCTTATAAGCATATGTGCTGCTCTTCTGTACGAACAAAGCAATGTGCTATAGTTTGTGGGTATTCGCCCATCACTGCTTTAGTCACTCTTCTATTCTGCTGGAGGATGGGGATGCGACATGGCAGCATGTAATATTCGGCGCGACTGATTACATACCAGGGGATCTTTTTTGTTGATGGGGTGGAAGTCGTTTTCCGCAGAGAGGAAATCTGGACTGGGGGTATACTGCCCTTCCCGGGACCTTTTGTATAATTTGAATCAGATTCTTTCAGGCGAAGAACTTCGCCGCCCTGAAGGCGATGAAGACGAAGTCGATGCGGATGCGGATGCGGATGCGGATGCGGCGGCCAATCAACCCAAATATTGTTACGATATATGGGGTACCCAGCCCTTCCCTGGATGAGACTCTGATGGGTCCAGGCGTTTAAGCTGTGGTGGAAAACAAAGCTGCCGACGGTGTGGTGGAAAACAAAGCTGCTGATCAGGAATAGATCGCTTATTAGCGCATATCATGCTACGGAATCAGTGAACTCTCCCTTATAGGAGCTTCCTGCTAGGGTAGACGCCTTTTACGATTACCGTCAGGCGGCGTTGAAGGCTCTGACATCGGGTCATCTGAGGTTGACACTGGGTAGAAGATGCTAGGATATTCTTCGAACCATGTGAAAGGCTGTCAAGCTCTACTTGGTCCTAGACCAAAAAGGTAGGTGGAAAACAAAGCGGCCGACGCGCTGACCAGAAATGGATTGCTTATTAGCGCATATCATGCTACAGAATCAAAGAATTCTCCCCAGTAGGAGCTTCTTGGTGGAAGATGCCTTCTACGTTGACCATCAGCCTGCGCTGAAGGCTCTGGCGTTGGGTCAAATGAGGCTGAGACTGGATAGAAGATGCAAGAAGCTTCTTAAAGCTCTGTGAAACGCTGTCAGTCTCTATTGGGTTCCAGGCCTTTAAAGTGTAGTGGGAAATAAAGCGGCCGATGAGCTGACCAGGACTGAATCGCTTATTAGCGCTTATCATGCTACAGAATCATTGAGCCCTCACCTGTAGGAGCTTCTTGTTGAGGTGGACGCGTTCTACGATGACCGTCAGGCGGCGCTAAAAGCTCTGGCGTCGGGTCATGTGAGTTTGAGACAGGGAACCATGTGAATGGCTGTCAGGCTTTGCTGGGTCCCGGGCCATCAAGGAGTGGTGGTAAACAAAGCGACCTACGAATTAGCGAGCTTATTCGCGCTTATCATGCTACGGAATCAGTGAGCCATGCCCTGTAGAAACTTCTTGCTGGGGTAGACGCCCTCTACGATTACCGTCAGGCGGCGTTAAAGGTTCTGACCTCGGGTCATGTCGGATTGAGACTGGGTAGAGGATGCAAGGAGCTTCTTCAAGCCATGTGAAACGCTGTCAGATTCTGCTGGGATCAAGAGGTGGTAGAAAATAAAGCGGCTGACGAACTAACCAGGAATGGATCGCTTATTAGCTCATATTATGCTACGGAATCAGTAAGCCATTTCCTGTAGGAACTCTTTGCTGGGGTAGACGGTGGGCTTGTGCTGTGGGTTGTAAAGTTTGCAAAGCCCTGTGACCGAGTAATTTGCGGTGGACGTCGCTTATACTGGTGCTGAGGAAGCATGACATTGGACTGCTGATAGAAGTCCCAAATGGTTTCTGCAACTTCAGATCCTTGACATTGCGCTGAACACAGGGTGAGTCAGACGAGGAGAAGTTGATACGGTAGAGCACCTTTTATGTCACTACTCCGCAATTCCGCGAAGAAGATATCGGATAATGGGTTAACATCTCTATCCCTCCAGGGACTAAGTCCTCTTGTCTATGTAAAGTTATGTAGAGATCTGAAGTGGCGGACATGGGTAGTCTTCTTGTCATTTTGGAATTCTGTATAGACATGAATTCCATGAATCAATCATGGAAACCCCGTAGCACAGAGGTTGGCATGTCCGCCTATGACGCTGAACGCCTGGGTTCGAATCCTGGCGAGACCATCAGAAAAAAATTTTCAGCGGTAGTTTTCCCCTCCTAATGCTGGCAACATTTGTGAGGTACTATGTCATGTAAAACTTCTCTCCAAAGAGATGTCACACTGCGGCACGTCGTTCGGATTAAAAAGGAGGCCCCTTATCATTGAGCTTATACTTAAATCGGACTGCACTTATTGAAATGTGAGAAGTTTGCTCCTGTTCCTTAGTCGAATGTTAATGGGCAAAATTTGCAATTTTACTCTCAACGATGGGAATTTTTTCCGGTCCGCCTGTTTTCCTACTCACTTGTCTTGGGCGTTGGCTTCATTATACCCACTGCCATAGTATGGGGGACATTATAACGACGAGTTTTATACTTTATCTAAAGGGCAGTGGAAGCGAAAGACGGTATAACTTTTTTTGAGGTTTATCGGTTTTTTTCAAGAACTTCAGTTCATACAGATATATGGATTTACTAGGGGTCAAAGGAGATTTTTCCTAAAAAGTTTCAAAATTTATCACCTTTATATTAAATTTGTTAATCTTTGGTTCGAATTTTAAAAATTAGGACAAACATGTTCTGTGCGTTAGTCGTTGGGGATTATATATAATGAACCTTCGACTCGATTTCGTGGCCACTGGAAGACACATTTGTTATCTTATTTCGCTAAGATGTTGCATGAAGGGTTTTGGATTTTGTAAGTAGCACGGAATACCTAACTTAAAATTTTCTTTTTAGAGGTTACTTTATAGTTTTTAGAGCGCAACAAGCCGATTACTGGGTTGGGTGTATGTCCATAGTGGCATGGGGCGGATTAATATCTGCACCCTCTTTTCAACCTAACCTAACCTTAGTTGAACAAATTCAGCCCAATGTGAGTGACACCATTGTTTTTATTGCGGTATTGAACTCTACTCATCCGCACTGGTATGTCAAGTACGCTGCCACTTCCGCTACAGGAGTGCCAAACCTTTAACTACCAAATATTAAACAGCTTTTTCATTTTTTACTTTTCCACCGTTTGTTATTTAAAATGTTTCCCCTTAATTCTTGGAATTTTCTAAGTAAATTTGTCCTCAACACATCATGATGTCATAAACAGGATTTTGCGAAAGTGAATGCCATTCTCTAGAAAACTTACCATGTGTTATCGAAATGAATGAAGTCATTTTTTTGTATTCTAATGTCATAAACACATGGTCAGACAACAATCCCTTCAATATACCTTATGACTAAGGAGTGATTACACATTCACTATGACACCCTTGTCCATAGGATAAAGGCGAGGAATGTTGACAATTGTTGCATTATGTGTGTTCGAGAATTCAAAAATTTGTGCAAATTTGCACTAGTTCTTACCGGAAGTCGTTCGCATACTTTAATTGTCAGCAGAAAAGAGCGGAAAAGTGCGTGAGAGTGAGCAAACTTTGATAATTTGTTAATTGAGAGCTCTCAAATTTCTATTGGAGATTTTTTCCCAACAGAAATTTGAAGCTCGAACAGCTGTTTTATAAATGACAAAAGAGAGTAAGTCTGTGGTTGAAAATTTTTACTGGAAAAATACGCAAACGGGCCCATTATTCTACTCATAAGTATTCAGTGAAATTCGGTTAAATGATTTATCTGTCTTGGTTTAGTTAGTTTCACTACATTGCCACCTGCAGTCTATCAACAATTCAAGGTAACGAAGCATCCGAACTTTCAATGTTTAGGTTGGCCACATGATCTTGGAACGTTCTAACTTCCCAAACAAGTAAAAGAGCGCTAAGTTCGGCCGGGCCGAATCTTATATGCCCTCCACCATGGATCGTAGTTGTCAAGTTCTTTGAATAACTTTTTCAAATATATATGAGCTTGCCATGACTGTTAGAAGTCATAGAAAAATACCATCTCCAATTTCAGGCAAGTCGAGTAAAAATTACGCCCTCCAGGGGCTTAGAGTATCAAATTGGGAGATTGGTTTATATGGCAGCTATATCAGGTTATCAACCGATTAAGACCATACTTGGCTCAGTTATTGGAATCATACCAAAACGACATATGCAAAAGTTTAACCAAATTGGACAATAATTGCGCATTCTAGAAGCTTAAGAATTCTAATCCGAAGACCGGTTTATATGGCGGTTTATATGGTCTAAATCGGTTATCAACCGATTTAGACCATACTTGGCACAGTTATTGGAAGTCATACCTCAACGATATGTGCAAAATTTCAGTCAAATGGGATAAGAATTGCGCTCTCTAGAACCGATTTGAACCATATTTGGCACAATTGTTGGAAGTGGTGCAAAGACCACCATATTTGGCACAGTTGGTGGAAGTAATATCAAAACACGTCATACCAAATTTCAGCCAAATCAGATAAGAATTACGCCTCATAGTGGCTCAAAAAGTCAAGATTCATGATCGGTTTATATGGCAGCTATATCAGGTTATGAGCCGATTTGACCCATATTTGGCGCAGTTGTTGGAAGTGTTAACAGATAACACTCCGATTTAGCTCTTCAGCTAAATCGGATAAGAATTGCGCCCTTTAGAGGCTTAAGAACTCAAGACCCAAGATCGGTTTATAGACCGATTAGGCCCATTTATAATCCCAACCGACCTACACTAATAAGAAGTATTTTGTGCGAAATTTTAAGCGCCTAACTTTACTCCCTCGAAAGTTTGCGTGCTTTCGACCGACAGATGGGCGGACATGGATAGATCGACTTAAAATGTCATGACGATCAAGACATTTTAAATCGCATATTTCGAGGTGTTACAGACAGAATAACGAAATTAGTATACTCCCATCCTATGGTGGAGGGTATAAAAATGAGCTTGTATGTCGCTAGAGGCGAGGTTGTGGATTCCCCACCCGCAAGCTCGTCTGTTCTACAGTTCACTGAGATATGGCTGCCATGATATGCTTTGTATTTTGCGATTTACAAAGGTAGTTGTACTTCGATTTTCATTTGGAGGCGTCAGTGGTCGTAGATACTTGCCTAGCCACGACCACCATACGCTGAGTATAAGTCCACCAGACCACCACACCATATAAAGTGTGATTTTTTTAGAGCTATAGGAAGGTTAAAAAAAACACACACACACACACATAAAATTCAGCAAAAATGCATGAAATCTTTATTTGAGTCGATAGAACGGTCCATATTACTTAATGTTTGAAGATTATTTCATGCAAATGTTGACCGTGACTGCGCCTCAAATGACCCATCCGCTTAGTCCAATTTTGGCATACTCTTTCCATCATTTCGGCCGGTATCTAACGAATAAATGCTTCAATGCTGTCTTCCAATGCGTCAATTGAAATGGGGTTGTCTGTATAGACATGAGCTTTAACATAGCCCCACAAAAAATAGTATAGAGGCGTTACATCGTACGCTCTAGGAGGCCAATTGACCGGTCCCGAACGTGAAATAAAATGTTCACCAAACGCGCCTCACAATAAGTCTATTCTCACGCGTGCTGTGTGGCATGTGGCACCGTCTTGTTGAAACCACATGTCATGCAAGTAAAGCTCGTGCATTTTGGGCATAAAAAAATTTAATATCATCTCACGGTAGCGCTCACCATTCACAGTTACGTTACGGTTCGCATCATCTTTGAAGAAGTTCAGTCCAATCATGCCACCAGCCCATAAACCGCACCAAAAATGGAAATTTTGCAAATTTTGCCCATGGACATTCCACTAAGGAACAGGGACAAACTTCTCACATATCAATGAGTACCTCACAAATGCAAGGAGGGAAGGGAAAAACACCGCTGAAGGGAAAAACACCGCTGAAAATTTTTTTTCTGATGGTTTCGCCAGGTTCGAACCCAGGCGTTCAGCGTCATTGACGGCCTTGCTAAGCTCTGCGCTACGGGGGCCTCCAATAAATAAACCCCACCAAACTGTGACTTATTCTCGATGCATTGGTAGCTCTTGGAATGCTTCTGGCTGATCTTAACTCATTAATCGACAATTCTGCTTATTTACGTTCCCATTGAGCCAAAAATGAGCTTGGTCGTAAAATGGAAGAAGCGCGCGATAACTTTCTTTACGGAGCGCGCATTTTGATAATAAAATTCAATAATTTGCAAGCTTTGTTCGTTTGTAAAACGATTCATGATTAAATTACAGACCAAACTGAAGATGTTTGACAGTGAAACAAAACACGAAACGTGTTTCCAAAAAGAAAATAGCTAAAAAATCACCCTTTATAATTCCCCAGTACCATTTATGAGGCCGGGGTTGTGCACCACCCTCTCCTAGCACTTGCGCACAAATTTAAATGTTACGTTCGCACTCAACCTTAAAATATCTATCACTCGATCCCACATTGTCATATTCGGCCAGTTATCCAATTTGGGGTGGTTTTAATGGTAGAAGGCCGCATAAATGCTTCAACACAAATTTTAATTTCATATTCGTTATCTACTCCCAAGTGCCTTTCGTTTAAACCCCATATAGCCTTGATCGGCTTATATTCTCATTTTGTGGTGGGATTAGGGGGGATGTGTGTGAAGATAAATTCCGAATTTAACTAGTGGAGACACAAACCACTGACTTAACAGTTCTCTGTTACTGCCATTAGCAGAACACTGTTAAGGAACTTTGTAGGCAATTAATTAATTTAAATAAAGTATTTGTTCATAAAAATTAAATTTCAAACACACAAAAAACCAAAAAAAGATCTAGAAAATAATAAGGTGATCCAACATTATAATTTAGTTCCCTCGATAACGGCAAGGTGTACTAACAAGATAAAGAAAATTGTAAAATTCATTGATCCACTGTGCACAAATGGAAAATAGGAAGGCGACGAGACCGACATCAAACGACAGCTAGGGAAGCCTAGTTTCTCATACATATGCTCACATTTTCCAAATAATCGTCCAACTATCAAATTTTAGGCAAAAACTTGAAAAAATTACCCAAAAAACTGAAAAAGTAAATTTTGCGTGAACCACTGTGCGAAAACGGAAAATAGTAAGGCGATGAGACCGGCATCAAACGATAGCTAGGGAAGCCTAGTTTCTCATACATATGCCCACATTTTCCAAATAATCGTTCAACTATCGAATTTTAGGCAAAAACTTGAAAAAATTACCCAAAAAACTGAAAAAGTAAATTTTGGGTGAACCACTGTGCGAAAACGGAAAATAGTAAGACGATGAGACCGGCATCAAACGACAGCTAGGGAAGCCTAGTTTCCTATACATATGCAAACATTTTCCAAATAATCGTCTAACTATCGAATTTTAGGCAAAAACTTGAAAAAATTACCCAAAAAACTGAAAAAGTAAATTTTGGGTGAACCACTGTGTAAAAACGGAAAATAGTAAGGCGATGAGACCGGCATCAAACGACAGCTAGGGAAGCCTAGTTTCCTATACATATGCAAACATTTTCCAAATAATCGTCTAACTATCGAATTTTAGGCAAAAACTTGAAAAAATTACCCAAAAAACTGAAAAAGTAAATTTTGGGTGAACCACTGTGTAAAAACGGAAAATAGTAAGGCGATGAGACCGGCATCAAACGACAGCTAGGGAAGCCTAGTTTCCTATACATATGCAAACATTTTCCAAATAATCGTCTAACTATCGAATTTTAGGCAAAAACTTGAAAAAATTACCCAAAAAACTGAAAAAGTAAATTTTGGGTGAACCACTGTGTAAAAACGGAAAATAGTAAGGCGATGAGACCGGCATCAAACGACAGCTAGGGAAGCCTAGTTTCTCATACATATGCAAACATTTTCCAAATAATCGTCTAACTATCGAATTTTAGGCAAAAACTTGAAAAAATTACCCAAAAAACTGAAAAAGTAAATTTTGGGTGAACCACTGTGTAAAAACGGAAAATAGTAAGGCGATGAGACCGGCATCAAACGACAGCTAGGGAAGCCTAGTTTCTCATACATATGCTCACATTTTCCAAATAATCGTCCAACTATCGAATTTTAGGCAAAGACTTGAAAAAATTACCCAAAAAACTGAAAAAGTAAATTTTGGGTGAACCACTGTGCACAAATGGAAAATAGTAAGGCGATGAGACCGGCATCAAACGACAGCTAGGGAAGCCTAGTTTCCTATACATATGCAAACATTTTCCAAATAATCGTCTAACTATCGAATTTTAGGCAAAAACTTGAAAAAATTACCCAAAAAACTGAAAAAGTAAATTTTGGGTGAACCACTGTGTAAAAACGGAAAATAGTAAGGCGATGAGACCGGCATCAAACGACAGCTAGGGAAGCCTAGTTTCCTATACATATGCAAACATTTTCCAAATAATCGTCTAACTATCGAATTTTAGGCAAAAACTTGAAAAAATTACCCAAAAAACTGAAAAAGTACATTTTGGGTGAACCACTGTGTAAAAACGGAAAATAGTAAGGCGATGAGACCGGCATCAAACGACAGCTAGGGAAGCCTAGTTTCTCATACATATGCTCACATTTTCCAAATAATCGTCCAACTATCGAATTTTAGGCAAAGACTTGAAAAAATTACCCAAAAATTAAAAAAAGAAATTTTGGGTGAACCACTGTGTGAAAACGGAAAATAGTAAGGCGATGAGACCGGCATCAAACGACAGCTAGCGAAGCCTAGTTTCTCATACATATGCCCACATTTTCCAAATAATCGTCCACCTATCGAATTTTAGCCAAAAACTTGAAAAAATTACCCAAAAAACTGAAAAAGTAAATTTTGGGTGAACCACTGTGTAAAAACGGAAAATAGTAAGGCGATGAGACCGGCATCAAACGACAGCTAGGGAAGCCTAGTTTCCTATACATATGCAAACATTTTCCAAATAATCGTCTAACTATCGAATTTTAGGCAAAAACTTGAAAAAATTACCCAAAAAACTGAAAAAGTAAATTTTGGGTGAACCACTGTGCACAAATGGAAAATAGTAAGGCGATGAGACCGGCATCAAACGACAGCTAGGGAAGCCTAGTTTCCTATACATATGCAAACATTTTCCAAATAATCGTCTAACTATCGAATTTTAGGCAAAAACTTGAAAAAATTACCCAAAAAACTGAAAAAGTAAATTTTGCGTGAACCACTGTGCGAAAACGGAAAATAGTAAGGCGATGAGACCGGCATCAAACGACAGCTAGCAAAGCCTAGTTTCTCATACATATGCTCACATTTTCCAAATAATCGTCTAACTATCGAATTTTAGCCAAAAACTTGAAAAAATTACCCAAAAAAATGAAAAAGTAAATTTTGGGTGAACCACTGTGTGAAAACGGAAAATAGTAAGGCAATGAGACCGGCATCAAACGACAGCTAGGGAAGCCTAGTTTCCTATACATATGCAAACATTTTCCAAATAATCGTCCAACTATCGAATTTTAGGCAAAAACTTGAAAAAATTACCCAAAAAACTGAAAAAGTAAATTTTGGGTGAACCACTGTGTAAAAACGAAAAATAGTAAGGCGATGAGACCGGCATCAAACGACAGCTAGGGAAGCCTAGTTTCTCATACATATGGAAACATTTTCCAAATAATCGTCTAACTATCGAATTTTAGGCAAAAACTTGAAAAAATTACCCAAAAACTGAAAAAGTAAATTTTGGGTGAACCACTGTGTGAAAACGGAAAATAGTAAGGCGATGAGACCGGCATCAAACGACAGCTAGCGAAGCCTAGTTTCTCATACATATGCCCACATTTTCCAAATAATCGTCTAAATATCGAATTTTAGGCAAAAACTTGAAAAAATTACCCAAAAAACTGAAAAAGTAAATTTTGGGTGAACCACTGTGCACAAATGGAAAATAGTAAGGCGATGAGACCGGCATCAAACGACAGCTAGGGAAGCCTAGTTTCCTATACATATGCAAACATTTTCCAAATAATCGTCTAACTATCGAATTTTAGCCAAAAACTTGAAAAAATTACCCAAAAAACTGAAAAAGTAAATTTTGCGTGAACCACTGTGCGAAAACGGAAAATAGTAAGGCGATGAGACCGGCATCAAACGACAGCTAGCAAAGCCTAGTTTCTCATACATATGCTCACATTTTCCAAATAATCGTCTAAATATCGAATTTTAGGCAAACACTTGAAAAAATTACCCAAAAAACTGAAAAAGTAAATTTTGGGTGAACCACTGTGTAAAAACGGAAAATAGTAAGGCGATGAGACCGGCATCAAACGACAGCTAGGGAAGCCTAGTTTCTCATACATATGCTCACATTTTCCAAATAATCGTCCAACTATCGAATTTTAGGCAAAAACTTGAAAAAATTACCCAAAAAACTGAAAAAGTAAATTTTGGGTGAACCACTGTGTAAAAACGGAAAATAGTAAGGCGATGAGACCGGCATCAAACGACAGCTAGGGAAGCCTAGTTTCTCATACATATGCTCACATTTTCCAAATAATCGTCCAACTATCGAATTTTAGGCAAAAACTTGAAAAAATTACCCAAAAAACTGAAAAAGTAAATTTTGGGTGAACCACTGTGTAAAAACGGAAAATAGTAAGGCGATGAGACCGGCATCAAACGACAGCTAGGGAAGCCTAGTTTCCTATACATATGCAAACATTTTCCAAATAATCGTCTAACTATCGAATTTTAGGCAAAGACTTGAAAAAATTACCCAAAAAACTGAAAAAGTAAATTTTGCGTGAACCACTGTGCACAAATGGAAAATAGTAAGGCGATGAGACCGGCATCAGACGACAGCTAGGGAAGCCTAGTTTCCTATACATATGCAAACATTTTCCAAATAATCGTCTAACTATCGAATTTTAGGCAAAAACTTGAAAAAATTACCCAAAAAACTGAAAAAGTAAATTTTGGGTGAACCACTGTGTAAAAACGGAAAATAGTAAGGCGATGAGACCGGCATCAAACGACAGCTAGGGAAGCCTAGTTTCTCATACATATGCAAACATTTCCAAATAATCGTCCAACTATCGAATTTTAGGCAAAGACTTGAAAAAATTACCCAAAAAACTGAAAAAGTAAATTTTGGGTGAACCACTGTGTGAAAACGGAAAATAGTAAGGCATTATCGCCCTTTATTGCGTCCCACAAATCCAGCGTTACCAGCAAACTTTTCATTTGCACGCTCCAAACCACGTAATTTTCTCCATTTAGTTTTTCAATTTGTGCCATATGTCCAGACATTTTTCTGATTTTTCCTTTTTTGCTTTACAAAACACAAATATTTTTTCCAGAAATTTTCACAACGAATTCAAAAAAAAACACAATTCCAGGCCAAATTTATTTTTCACAAGCGTATGTGACTGGGCTCATAACCAATGTTGATGGAAGTTTTTATTGAACCAATTTGAACATAAGAAAATAAGGGTGACAAACAATAAATGTAAAAGCAAAATATTTCAAAGCCTACTACTACTTATATTCTAATACAATAATACAGTTGAATTGACAAAGTATGAAATTCAAATATTCTAACATAGACGATTATTTGGAAAATGTGAGCATATGTATGAGAAACTAGGCTTTGCTAGCTGTCGTTTGATGCCGGTCTCATCGCCTTACTATTTTCCGTTTTCACACAGTGGTTCACCCAAAATTTACTTTTTCAGTATTTTGGGTAATTTTTTCAAGTATTTGCCTAAAATTCGATTGTTGGACGATTATTTGGAAAATGTGGGCATATGTATCAGAAACTAGGCTTCCCAGCTGTCGTTTGATGCCGGTCTCATCGCCTTACTATTTTCCGTTTTTACACAGTGGTTCACCCAAAATTTACTTTTTCAGTTTTTTGGGTAATTTTTTCAAGTTTTTGCCTAAAATTCGATAGTTGGACGATTATTTGGAAAATGTGAGCATATGTATGAGAAACTAGGCTTCCCTAGCTGTCGTTTGATGCCGGTCTCATCGCCTTACTATTTTCCATTTGTGCACAGTGGTTCACCCAAAATTTACTTTTTCAGTTTTTTGGGTAATTTTTTCAAGTTTTTGGCTAAAATTCGATAGGTGGACGATTATTTGGAAAATGTGGGCATATGTATGAGAAACTAGGCTTCGCTAGCTGTCGTTTGATGCCGGTCTCATCGCCTTACTATTTTCCGTTTTCACACAGTGGTTCACCCAAAATTTCTTTTTTTAATTTTTGGGTAATTTTTTCAAGTCTTTGCCTAAAATTCGATAGTTGGACGATTATTTGGAAAATGTGAGCATATGTATGAGAAACTAGGCTTCCCTAGCTGTCGTTTGATGCCGGTCTCATCGCCTTACTATTTTCCGTTTTTACACAGTGGTTCACCCAAAATGTACTTTTTCAGTTTTTGGGTAATTTTTTCAAGTTTTTGCCTAAAATTCGATAGGTGGACGATTATTTGGAAAATGGGGGCATATGTATGAGAAACTAGGCTTCCCTAGCTGTCGTTTGATGCCGGTCTCATCGCCTTACTATTTTCCGTTTTTACACAGTGGTTCACCCAAAATTTACTTTTTCAGTTTTTTGGGTAATTTTTTCAAGTTTTTGCCTAAAATTCGATAGTTAGACGATTATTTGGAAAATGTTTGCATATGTATGAGAAACTAGGCTTCCCTAGCTGTCGTTTGATGCCGGTCTCATCGCCTTACTATTTTCCATTTGTGCACAGTGGTTCACCCAAAATTTACTTTTTCAGTTTTTGGGTAATTTTTTCAAGTTTTTGCCTAAAATTCGATAGTTAGACGATTATTTGGAAAATGTTTCCATATGTATGAGAAACTAGGCTTCCCTAGCTGTCGTTTGATGCCGGTCTCATCGCCTTACTATTTTTCGTTTTTACACAGTGGTTCACCCAAAATTTACTTTTTCAGTTTTTTGGGTAATTTTTTCAAGTTTTTGCCTAAAATTCGATAGTTGGACGATTATTTGGAAAATGTTTGCATATGTATAGGAAACTAGGCTTCCCTAGCTGTCGTTTGATGCCGGTCTCATTGCCTTACTATTTTCCGTTTTCACACAGTGGTTCACTCAAAATTTACTTTTTCATTTTTTTGGGTAATTTTTTCAAGTTTTTGGCTAAAATTCGATAGTTAGACGATTATTTGGAAAATGTGAGCATATGTATGAGAAACTAGGCTTTGCTAGCTGTCGTTTGATGCCGGTCTCATCGCCTTACTATTTTCCGTTTTCGCACAGTGGTTCACGCAAAATTTACTTTTTCAGTTTTTTGGGTAATTTTTTCAAGTTTTTGCCTAAAATTCGATAGTTAGACGATTATTTGGAAAATGTTTGCTTATGTATAGGAAACTAGGCTTCCCTAGCTGTCGTTTGATGCCGGTCTCATCGCCTTACTATTTTCCATTTGTGCACAGTGGATCAATGAATTTTACAATCTTCTTTATCTTGTTAGTACACCTTGCGGTTATTCAGGAAACTAAATTTTAGTGTTGGATCACCTTATTATTTTCTAAATCTTTTTTTGGTCTTTGTGTGTTTGAAATTTAATTTTTATGAACAAATACTTTTTTTAAAATTAATTAATTGCCTACAAAGTTCCTTAACAGTGGTCTGCTAATGGCAGTAACAGAGGACTGTTAAGTCAGTGGTTTGTGTCTCCACTAGTTAACTTCGGAATTTATCTTCACTCACATTTAGGGGGGTGGGGCTGCCCCCCTTACTTGGACCTCATTTTTTATGTCATACTCGTAATCTATTCCCAAATACGTTTCATTTGAGTCTCATATTGGTATGATCGTCCAAAATACCTATTTTGGGTAGCCCCCCAATTTTTAATATCATATTCGTTCTCTACCCCGAATACCTTTTATTTGAGTTCCATATTCACCCGATCGGTCAATTTTTGATTTTGAGCGGTACTTTTGGGGCAGTTTTGGGCTCGAGGCTGTCACCTAGGTACTTGAATCAAATTTTTGTTATCGCATTTATGCCCTACCCCCTAATACTTTTCATTTGAGTCCCATATTGTTCCGATCGGTCAACTTTTAATTTTGGGCTGTACTTTTGTGGTGGTTTTGGATTTGGGGCGGCCCCCTAGGTACTTGAACCCAATTTTTAATATCGTATTCGTTCTCTACTCCCGAATACCTTTCATTTAAGTCTAATATTGTCCCGATCGGTCGACTTTTGATATTTGACGGTGCTGTTGGGGTTAGGGGGAGGGTCCGCCCCGTTTCCGATATCAAAAAAAAAATTATATTGCCTATTGCTCATTCAAATTCAAATTTCAAGCAAATCGGTTCAATCGTTTTTGAGTCCATACGAAACAAACAAACACAAATTCATTTTTATATAGATAGCAGAAGGAGAATGATTTGAGGAAGGGCATGCTCAAATATTTCTATGTTCTGTTAAAAATATATTCTTTTTATACCCTCCACCATAGGATGGGGGGTATACCAATTTCGTCATTCTGTTTGTAACTAGTCGAAATCGTCGTGAAATTTTATGTCGATCTAGCCATGTCCGTCCGTCTGTCCGTCCGTCCGTCCGTCAGTCTGTCTGTCGAAAGCACACTAAATTCCGAAGGAGTAAAGCTAGCCGCTTGAAATTTTGCACAAATACTTCTTATTAGTGTAGGTCGGTTGGTATTGTAAATGGGCCATATCGGTCCATGTTTTGATATAGCTGCCATATAAACCGATCTTGGGTCTTGACTTCTTGAGCCTCTAGAGTGCGCAATTCTTTTTCGATTGGAATGAAATTTTGCACGACATGTTTTCTTATGATATCCAACAACTGTACCGAGTATGGTTCAAATCGGTCCATAACCTGATATAGCTGCCATATAAACCGATCTTGGGTCTTAACTTCTTGAGCCTCTAGCGTGCGCAATTCTTATCCTATCAGAATGAAATTTTGCACGACGTATTTTGTTATAATATCCAACAACTGTGCCAGGTATGGTTCAAATCGGTCCATAACCTGATATAGCTGCCATATAAACCGATATTGGGTCTTAACTTCTTGAGCCTCTAGAGGGCACAATTCTTATCCGATTTGAATGAGTTTTTGCACGAAGTATTTCGTCATGATATCCAACAACTGTGCCAAGTATGGTTGAAATCGGTCCATAACCTGATATAGCTGTCATATAAACAGATCTGGGGATTTGACTTCTTGAGCTTCTAGAGGGCGCAATTCCTATCCGATTTGGCTGAAATTTTGCATGACGTATTTTATTTTTACTTTCAACAACTGTGTCAAATAAGGTTCAAATTGGTTCATAACCTGATATAGCTGCCATATAAACCGATCTGGGATCTTGACTTCTTGACCACTAGAGGTCGCAATTATTATCCGATATGCCTGAAATTTTGTATGACGGATCCTCTCATGACCATCAACAAACGTGTTTATTATGTTCTGAATCGGTCTATAGCCCGATACAGATCCCATATAAATCGTTCTCTCTATTTTACTTCGTGAGCCCCAATGGGCGCAATTCCTATACGAATTGGCTGAAATTTTACACAGGTCTCCAACATATAATTTAATTGTGGTCCGAACCGGACCATATCTTGTTTTATTTTTAATTATTTTAATATCTAATTGATAGGCACTATAGTAACATGCTTTTTCTTTCTCTTATCTTTTCATATGTCGCTCTTCCAACCGATCAACACTTCTCAAAATGGCTATCTTACTATACTAAATATAGGTATGCTGCTTTCTTGGATTCCTGTGCATTGTCTGCAGTTCGGTGCAGTTGCGCAATTTTCGGGGGAGTTTCTACTGTGCAATTGCCATGCTTGCTTTTGTTTGCAGTGGTTGTATGATGTTGGCTCGCCTCTTCCAAGTATGGCAACGTAAATTCTTAACATTCAATGCCATCAAATATGAACTTATCATGCATGTACTCCTCGCCTGCCTTTGTTTCATTGCGGGCTGTGTGAGTATATCATTGGACGTGATAGCCTATACAATAGCAACGGTAAGTAAAACAAAATACCACAAAAATCGATGTAAAGGGTGATTTTATAAGAGTACTAGCTGACCCGGGCCCGCTCCGCTGCGCCTTCTCTTACTTTATATGGAACAAAATTTTCCTTGAAATATTTATTTTCGACAATTAAAGAGCTTCTAGTGAAATACCATGCTACGAAAATAGATATAAGTGTCTTTATCTGAATCCCATATGATATTTATTGGTCTACGAATTTAAGTTTGGATGTAAGGTGGCCGATAAGGCCGATATTCTCATGATATCTGATTTAGAGATGTTTTCGGGGGTGAGGTGGTCCCCCAGGCACTTGGCCCTGAAAAAATATCAGCATCGCGCTCTTCTTTCAAATACCATTTATTTAAACCCCTTATTTCCATTGGTTTAGGGGAGTTTACACGATGAGGCGTCCCCCAAACACATGGCCCCGAAATTGGTTATCAAATTCGTTTTCTCTCAAATATCATCTCAAATAGCTTTCATTTTAGCCACATATTGGCATGGTCGAAAAATGTTTACCCTTTGGGGGGTGTTTTCGGGGAGGGGTGATGCCCTTAATACATAGTCCTACATTTGGATATCAATTTTGTATTCTACTCCCAGATACCTTTATTCGAGACCCATATTGCGATGGTCAGTAAAAAAATTGCTGTTTGTGGGGTATTTTGGGAAATGGGTAGACCCTCAGAAAATTGGTCCCGAAAGTGGGTATCAATTCTTGCTCTACCCCCCAATACCTTTCATGTAAGCTCCACATTGACATGGTCGTTAAATGTGCCCAATTTAGGGGTGTTTTGGGGATTGGGGTGGTCCCCCAAACACTTGGCCCGGAAAATATATCAGCAATGTGCTCTATTCTCATATAACTATATATCATTTATTTGGACCCCATATTCCCATTGGCCTCAAAATTGGATATAAAATTCGTTTTCTAATCTCATTTAAACTCCTTATAGCAAAAGTCAGCAAATATGTCCGGTTTGGGGGTATTGGCCCTAAAAACTATAAATATTTGGTTCCACTCTCTTTAGGACCCAAAGTGTCTTGCTGAGCAAATACGTCCTATTTGGGGGTTGTTATGGTGGTGGAACGTCCCCTAGACAGTTTGTTCCTAATGATGATATCAGATATGTGGTCTACTCCCAAATACCTATAATTTTTTTTTTTTTTTTTTTTTTTTTTTTTTTTTTTTTTATTCGTTTCTTTATTTTGCAATTATCATTTTAATCCATAATTTCATACAAAATTAATAATGTTTGGTTTATATATATAAATATTTACAGTTCATTTGAAATTAATTAATTTTGCAAACAAGAAACAAGCAAGTTACTTTGACAATGGTTTTGAAAAAACCGTCAGTCGTAAAATAGAAGTTAATATCATGTTCTCGTAAAATTATATTCATTTATTAAGAATTCTCTGTACTTTGAACCAGATTTTAAATATGTGACAAGTTTTCTCCAGTGGTTTACATTACTGCCGTTTAAAATGTTTATTGTATCTTCTTCAGTTAATATTGGTGTTTGAAAGATTCGTATTCTGAACTCTCTCATAACTGGACAAACTCCCAAGAAATGGCGTATAGTTTCCTCTTCATTCAGATTACAAAGGGAACAATTTTTCATTTCATTCTCCGCGTAAAAATTCGTTGCATTCAAATGGACTAATCCGCATCGCGCCTTAAATATCCAAGATATTTCCTCGCTGGAAAAAGAATCAGTAAAGTAAAATTCTCCTCTAGTGTGATCTAAGAATTTATATATTCTTGACATGCTTTGTGATTTTTTCCTCAGATTTTCATTTATTAATTGTATTTTTTTATTATAAACAATATGTGAATTAAAAATTTTCCATTCATGTTCCTGGGAAGTATTTGGCCATTGGACGTTCAAATTTTCCGCTAGTGCTTTGACCTCCGTTACCCAGAATACTTCTTCCTGCAACAGCAATTTTGTTAGTATTTTTGGCAATCGATTTTCATGGTACTTGTACATTATTTGGTAAATGTAATGTAGATGAAGATTTATTGTGTATAAATGGCAATTTTCGACAGATGTCTCCAGCATCAACGCGTAATTCGGGGTGAAATTTGGTATTTTAAGTATTTTCTTCAGAAAGTAGCGTTGCAAATTATCAACTTCCTCAAAGTGAGAAAAGCCCCATACCTGAGCCGCATATGTCTGAATTGATCGAACGACAGCTTGATATACGTCCCACTTCTTTCCTATCTTTATTTCTCTCTTTCGAAGTAAGCAATCCCACGTTGCATTTATAGCTGTTTTTGACTCATCTGTTCGCTTTTCTATATGTTTTGTAAATTTTAGTTTCGGCGTAAATGTTACTCCTAAATACTTATACTCATTTACTACTTTTATCGGCTGCCCTCCGTATGTCCATTTTTCGTTGTGGCTCTGACGTCCTCCATTTCTAAATATCAACATTTCTGATTTGTCCATGTTTACTTTAAGGTTCCAGGTATTGCAGTACATTTCTAATTTGGAAATCATGCTCTGCATTGTTGATATATCATCGGCAAGTATTACTATATCGTCCGCGTATAACAGAAGTCTTATGTTTAGATGTTGAATATAAATTCCTCCTTCAAGATATTCATGCAAATCATTAATGTACAGTGAGAAAAGTATCGGTGATACCTATAATTTGAGCCCCATATTTCCATAGTCGGCAAACATGACTGGCTTGGGGGGGTGTCTTGGGGGATTGGCGGCCACTCAGTGAGTTGGCCTTGAAAATATATATCGGATTCGTGTTCTACTCTAAAAACCCTCTTATTGAGCCTCATATTACAATAGTCAGCATATACTTCCCATTTGGGTGGTGTTGTGGGGGTGGGGTACCCCCATGGACACTTTTCCCGAATATTGATATCAGATTCGTGCTTTACTCCCAAAGGCCTTTCAATTGAGCCCCATATTGCTATGATCGTAAATTTGTCCCCTTGAGGGATGTTTTTGAGGAGAGGCGGCCTCTCAAACACTTGGTCCCATATTTGGATATCAGATTCGAATTCTACACTTAAATACCCTTTATTTAAACCCATATTGCCATGGTCAGTAAATAAGTCCTGTTTGAGGGGTGTTTTGGGGAGGGGGTGGACCCCCAGAAAAAAACCCTCTTATTTGAGCCTCATATTGCAATAGTCAGCAAATACTTCCTATTTGGGTGGTGTTGCGGGGGTGGATACTTTTCCCTAATATTGATATCAGATTCGTGCTTTACTCCTAAAGACCTTTCATTTAAGCCCCATATTGCTATGGTCGTAAATTTGTCCCCTTGAGGGATGTTTTTGAGGAGAGGCGGCCTCCCAAACACTTGGTCCCATATTTAAATATCAGATTCGAATTCTACACTTAAATACCTTTTATTTAAACCCCATGGTCAGTAAATAAGTCCTGTTTGAGGGGTGTTTTGGGGAGGGTGTGGACCCCCAGAAACGTGGTCCCACTTTTGGATATTAGATTCGTATTCTACTCGCAAATACCTTTCATTTGAGTCCCATATTGCGATGGTCGGTAAATATGTCCGATTTAGGGGTTGGGGTGGTCCCCCTAACACTTGGTCCGACATTTGGACGTTTTCTTATCCTAAATACCTTTCATTTGAGTCCCATATTGTCGTGATTGGTATAAATATATGTTTGGTAGGTTTAAGGGTGGGGCGGCCCCCCTAGGTACCCTATCCGAAATTTGGATATCAAAAATACTTCTTATTAGTGCAAAAATACTTCAGGTTGGTTGGGATTGTATTGGGTTGCCCAAAAAGTAATTGCGGATTTTTTAAAAGAAAGTAAATGCATTTTTAATAAAACTTAGAATGAACTTTAATCAAATATACTTCTTTTACACTTTTTTCTAAAGCAAGCTAAAAGTAACAGCTGATAACTGATAGAAGAAAGAATGCAATTACAGAGTCACAAGCTGTGAAAAAATTTGTCAACGCCGACTATATGAAAAATCCGCAATAACTTTTTGGGCAACCAATAAATGGGCCATATCGGTCCATGTTTTGTTATAGCCGCCATATAAACCTATCATGGTTGTGAGCATTCCAAAATTATGTGGCCTCTATCTAGACTAGAAGGACACCGTGGGGCAGAGATTAGCATGTCCGCCTATGATGCTGAACACCTGGGTTCGAATCCTGACAAGACAATCAGAAAAACATTTTCAGCGGTGGTTCACCCCTACCACTGCTGCCAACATTTGTGAGACTATATAGAACATCTACTGCGTGTGTAAAGCGATCTGGTAGCAATCTGCCATCAGACTCACTTAGACGTTTTCGTTCGTTGTGATATCAAAGGAACAGACGAAGGAAGATGCCTTCTATTGTAGTTTCTATCGTTAAGCTATAGAAACCAGAAGGCATCTTCTTTCGTCTGTTCCTGTGATATCACAATGGACGAAAACGTCTAAGTGAGTCTGATGGCAGATCAATCTGCAGCAATCTGCCATGAGACTCACTTAGACGTTTTCGTCCATTGTGATATCACAGGAACAGACGAAAGAAGATGCCTTCTGGTTTCTATAGCAGTGGTAGGGGTGAACCACCGCTGAAAATGTTTTTCTGATTGTCTTGTCAGGATTCGAACCCAGGTGTTCAGCATCATAGGCGGACATGCTAATCTCTGCCCCACGGTGTCCTGATGGCAGATCAATCTGCAGCAATCTGATGGCAGATCAATCTGCAGCAATCTGCCATCAGACTCACTTAGACGTTTTCGTCCATTGTGATATCACAGGAACAGACGAAGGAAGATGCCTTCAAGTTTCTATCGTTAAGCTATAGAAACTAGAAGACATCTTCCTTCGTCTGTTCCTGTGATATCACAATGGACGAAAACGTCTAAGTGAGTCTGATGGCAGATTGCTACCTAACCTAACTGTTTACAATAGGTTTACCGCACTGCTCTCATTGCAAGTCATATTCTTATTGCAAACATGCTGATAAGCTAAAAGTAGCATGACACGACTACTGCAAAAGCTGAAATGACGTCGCACAGTGATGTTGCAAACATTAATTGGAACAAGTAAAAAGACATTAAGATTGATATGGGGGTTATATCAAGATATAGTCCGATATTGCCCATCTTCGAACTTAACCTGCCTGTGGAGTAAGTAAAAGTAAAGTAAAGTAGTGTGATTTCAACAGACAGATGGACGGACGGACATGACTAGTTCGTCTTAGACTTCTACGACGATCAAGAATATGTTTACTCTATAGGGTCGGAAAAGGATATTTCGATGTGTTGCAAACGGAATGACAAAATGAACATACCCCCACCCTTCGGTGGTGGGTACAAAAACACTAACCTAACCTAGTTGAGAAGAAAAATCTGGCACAACAGTCATAATAGTCTGGCTTTAGTATTTCGCCTTGGAGAAACATCATTTCTTGTTTACACTTGCCCTTATTTTCAATTTGTATTTAGAAAATAATGTAAAGATGTGGTTTAGAAATATTTTTTATTACATTACATTTTTTTCTTCTTTCATTTCAGTTCTTCATATTCCTCGCTTTCAGTTTCTACACATTCGATGCTTATTTGTGTTATCGCATTTATCGGCAGTGCGATGCACAAACTCAAACCCAAACTCAACCGCAGATTGCTTAGCTGTAATCGCATTTAAACTTTTAAATAATTTTATACGAATTGTAATTACAAAAAAAAAAAAAAAAAACAAAAAACTGAGAAACAAACATACATTCTTATGTATAATAATATGTAGGTTACTATTTATATAAAAAAAATAATGTTGTTGATTATTTTATTGTATCCTATCCTAGATGGACATACATACATACGATGATTACGTACATATGCCTTCAAATGTATGACATTATGTTGAATTGTGATTATTTTATAAATGAATTATGAAGCATAGTTCTAAGTCAAATGTTAATAAAAAAAATGCACATTAATTTTATATTTATAAATGAAATTGTGATAAAATTTTATTCGGTAGAAAAACGGAAATAGCCATATAGGCCTGTAAGTATCTAAGTTGAGTATAAGGTTTAGGTTAGGTTGAAAAGAGGGTTCGGATATTAATCCGCCTCATGCCACTATGGACATACACCTAAGCCAGTAATCGGCTCGTTGTGCGCTCTGAAAACTAAAAAGTAATCTCGAAAAATAAAATTTTAAGTTAGGAAATCCGTGCTACTTACAAAATCCTTAATTGTTTTCCATACAACTCCCCTAAGTTGGTTCATATCCGGTTTTGTGTCTCCACTAAGTGCCGGTGTCTTTTAGCAGCGGAAGCCGGACAATTACATAGGAAATGATCTAACGTCTGCTCATCTTCTCCACATGCTATCACTTGCCGCACCGATTTTGCGTAAATGAGCTCGTAGTCCTATATGTCCCGTTATGATACTGACGTATATGAAAGCTTTACTGACCTCCTTCTTACTTCCTTTCAGTAATGGCCTCGTCTTCTCACGATCTGGATACCCCCATAAGATTTTCGCCGTCCTACCGACCGTTTTGCTGTTCCACAGTGTAACATGCCCACGCCCAACCCTTTAAATCGGACTGCGTCGACCCGCAAGGCTTCGGGTTAACCAAGTTTACTGATAGCAGTCCTCTGGCCTTCATCGCTAAAACGTCTGCCCTTTCATTTTTCTTACTCCGTTTTGGCCCGACACCCAAATGATGCGGATTTTGCCATCTTTAAAGAAGGCGTTAATCTCCTTCTTACACTCCAAGACTTCGTGATTCTACCTTCCTGGTTGTTATTGCCCTTATAGCAATTTTACTGTCCGTAAGGATGTTTACACTCGACGTTCTCGCGTTAGCACCACCGGCCGTTTCGCTGTTCCACAATGTTGCAGGCCCACGCCCTTAAATCGGACTGCGTCGACCCGCAAGGCTTTGGGTTAACCAAGTTTATTGACAGCAGTCCTCTGGCCTTCACTGCCAAATCGTCTGCCCTTTCATTCCCCCTTACTCTGTTGTGGCCCAGCACCCAAACGATGCGGATTGTGCCATCCTCAGAGAAGGCGTTAATCTCCTTCTTACACTGCAAGACTGTTCGTGACTCTACCTTCCTGGTTGTTACTGCCCTTATGGCAATTTTACTGTCCGTAAGGATGTCCACACTAGACGTCCCCGCGTTAACACCACATCACCTCACGCATTTCGTGATCCCCCGGATATCTGACTGCAGGATCGTATTATGACCAGAAAGTCTAAAACAGATCTCAGTCACTGGGTTCTCAATGTAGACCCCCAGGCCCACTCTGTCCTCTAGCTTTGATCCATCCATCGAACATGATCTTCCAGATGGCAATACTAGAGTTCCGTCAGTCCAAGACTGTGCCGCTGGCAGCAGTGCCTCGAACTTGACCGCAAGTGTCGTCGCAGGTATACGATCGGAAACCTCTTCCATTTCATCCAGGTTTCCTTTCGTCGCCCTCATATGCCAAGACAACATGTTCTCTGAACCTGTTCTTTGTTCTGTTCGTGACTCTACCTTCCTGGTTGTTACTGCCCTTATGGCAATTTTACTGTCCGTAAAGATGTCCACACTAGACGTCCCCGCGTTAACACCACATCACCTCACGCATTTCGTGATCGCCCGAATCTCCGCCTGCAGGACCGTATAATGACCAGAAAGTCTAAAACAGATCTCAGTCCCTGGGTTCTCAATATAGACCCCCAGGCCCACTCTGTCCTCTAGCTTTGATCAATCCATCTAACATGATCTTCCAGATGGCAGAAATAGGTTTCTGTCAGTCCAAGACTGAGCCGCTGGCAGCAGTGCCTCGCACTTGACCGCAAGTGTCGTCTCAAGTATACGATCGGAAACCTCTTCCATTTCATCCAGGTTTCCTTTCGTCGCCTCGATTATACCGCGATGGTATGAGCTGCTCCTATCCTCAAGCCATTCTCCCATCGCCTTAAGTCTCATGGACGCAGTGGCTGCCTCACACTTAATCTGTATGTCAATCGGCCGGATATCCAGAATAGTCTCCAGTGCCCTGTGGGCGTGGTCCTCATCGCTCCGTCTATGCCAAGACAACATGTTCTCTGAACATGTTCTATGGACCTTATGTTGCACTTTTTCTCCATAGCAGTCCACCTAACTGCCTCACACTTAATCTGTATGTCAATCGGCCGGATATCCAGTATAGTCTCCAGTGCCCTAGTGGGCGTGGTCCTCATCACTTCTCATATGCCAATACAACATGTTCTCTGAACCTGTTCTATGGACCTTATGTTGCACTTTTTCTCCATAGCAGTACACCTAACTACTGAGGCGTAAGTAAGTATTAGTCTAATCACGCTCCTGTAGAGCCAGTGGACTATCTTCGGATTCAGCCCCATTTCGAGCCTACGGCCCGTCTACATAGTGTCCAACATCTGTGAGCCTTCTCAGTATGCTCCTGAATGTGACACTGCCAATTTAGTTTCTTATCTAAGATCACTCCTTAGTTTTTGTAGATTATTCCATGACCACCCCCTTAACCTTCTGAGGAGGATCATCTTCATGTCAATTAATGCTGTTGGGCTCAAATTATATCTCAATGATAATAGAACTACTATTTATAGTCAGGTCCAAAAGGTGTACCCCACTCAGTCTATACATCAGCTGTTGGCTGTGGTTGAAAGACAGCCGAGCCGGAAAGAGAACGACAACGCTTACAAATATAAAAGTCCTATACCCACAATGAGGCCACCGTAGCGCAGAGGTTAGCATGTCCGACTACGACGCTGAACGCCTGGGTTCGAATCCTGGCGAGAACATCAGAAAAAATTTTCAGCGGTGGTTTTCCCCTCCTAATGCTGGCAACATTTGTGAGGAACTATGCCATGTAAAACTTCTCTCCAAAGAGGTGTCGCACTGCGGCACGCCGTTCGGACTCGGCAGTAAAAAGGAGGCCGCTTATCCCTTTGCCCCTATTCCTTAATGGAATGTTCATGGGCATAATCTGTTTGTTGTTTGTTGTATACCCATAATAAGTCAACCAGCAGGTTGCTGATACGCTGCTTGATGTAGAGGATCCCTTCAATATTTCTTATAGCGAAATAAGTGGCAACGTGGGTCCTTGAAGTCATTGCCGTATAATCCGCATATATGGAAGACAGATATATGTAAAACACGCCTAGCTCCTTGAAGAGGGAGGAGGGGAATAACACCTAGAGCGGTCAGAAGACGGTGGAGCTTCTTATGGAGATGCATTTTCCGGGCGACCAGCAAGTTAAGTTAAGCCCCTCGACAAACTTCTGCAATATGGTACAGATTGGTCCAGATTTGGATATAGACCCAATGTAGACCGATCTCTCGATTTAGGGTCTTAGGCCCATAAAAGCCACATTTATTATCCGATTTTGCTGAAATTTGGGACATTGAGTTGCGTTAGGCTCTTCGACATCCTTCTTCAATTTCGCCCAGATCGGTTCAGATTTGAATATAGCTGTCATATAGACCGATCTCTCGATTTGAAGTTTTGGGCCCATACAAGGCGCATTTATTGTTCGATGTCGCCGAAATTTGGGACAGTGAGTTAAGTTAAGCCCCTCGATACTCTTCTTGAATTTGGCTCAGATCGTTCAAGATTTGGATTAGCTGCCATATAGACCGATCTCTCGATTTAAGGTTTTGGGGCCATAAACGGCGCATTTATTGTCCGATGTCGCCGAAATTTGGGACAGTGATTTGTTTTAGGCTCATCGACATTTTTCTGTAACTTGGCCCAAATTGGTGCAGATTTGGATATAGCTGCCATATAGACCGATATCTCGATTTAAAGTCTTGGCCCTATAAAAGGCGCATTTACTGTCCGATTTCGTCGAAATTTGGGACAGTGAGTTGTGTGTGGCTCTTCTACATCTTTCTTCAATTTGGCCCAGATCGGTCCAGATTTTAATATAGCTGTCATATGGACCGATCTCTCGATTTAAGGTTTTGGGCCCATTTAAGGCGCATTTATTATACGATTTCGCCGAAATTCGGGACAGAGAGTTAAGTTAAGCCCCTCGATATACTTCTGCAAAATATGGCACAGATTGGTTCACATTTGGATATAGCCCCCATATAGACCGATCCGCCGATTTAGGGTCTCAAGACCATAAAAGCCACATTTATAATCCGATTTTGCTGAAATTTGGGACAGTGAGTTGTGTTAGGCTCTTTGACATTTTTCTGCAATTTGGCTCATATCGGTCCAGATTTGGATATAGCTGCCATATAAACCGATCTCTCGATTTAAGGTTTTAGGGCCATAAAAGACGCATTTATTGTCCGATTTCGTTGAAATTTGGGACAGTGGGTTGTATTGGAGACTTCGACATCCTTTTTCAATTTGGCACAGATCAGTTCATATTTGGATATAGCTGCCATATAGACCGATCCGCCGATTTAGGGTCTTAGGTACATAAAAGCCTCATTTAGTATCCGATTTTGTTGAAATTTCGGGCAGTGAGTTGTGTTAGGCCTCACGACATCCTTCTTCAAAAGGCCCATTTATTGTCAGATGTCGCCGAAATTTGGGACTGTGAGTTGTCTTAGGCTCTTCGACATTATTCTGCAACTTAGCCCAGATCGGTCCAGATTTGAATATAGCTGCCATATAAACCGATCTCTCGATTTAATGTTTTGGGCCCATCAAAGGCGCATTTATTATCCGATTTCGCCGAGATTTGGGACAATGAGTTGTATTGGGGCCTTCGACATAAATTATGCATTCATCACCGGATTATGACGAAAGATGGTTTACATATATACCCGAGGTGGTGGGTACCCAAAGTTCGGCCCGGCCAAACTTAACGCCTTTTTACTTGTTTTAAGGTAAGTAAAACCACAAAACTTAATAATTTCCAATAATTTCCATATGCTGGTATATTTATTAGATTAGTTTCAATAAATATTTTGTGTAGTGTTTTCTTTTTCGTATGTAGACGACTATCTTACTGTGTACTCGACGTACGCCTTATTAACTGTCCATAACTCCATACAATTATTATTAATCATTAGTTTAGGGTCTTGACAATCGTACTTAATGCAATTTCTTAACCAAAAACGAAAAAAACTCTTCCACTATGATTTCTTAGAGAAAACTGCCATAAAGTTCATATTTGTTTCATTGTTTGTTCCATGGGGAGTGAGGGCGGGGTTAATATAAATTTGTTGGCCACAACCACAGGTGGTTACAGCCTTGTATAATTAAATATATTTATTTATATATGTATATATGTACCATAAAAAAATTAATTTAGAATAGAGTAAATGAAAACAAGTGTCTGTAAAAAGATAATATCGGAGATTTTTTGTTGTTGCTTTTTCTTTCTTTTCTTGTGTTAAATAAAATTCACATATATAAAAACATAAATAAAATAAAATTGTTTAACAAATTTATCATACATAGTTTATTTAATACACAGTTAGTTAAATCTTTTTTCATTTCAAATGAACTTATTTTGTAATACTTAAAAACCAAGGGGGATGTTTAATACAAAGAGAAAAATTAAAATATACAACTACTAAGGAGTGAAACTGGGTAGGCTTTTCCTCACAAAATCATCAACACCAAATCAATGATCCTTGGAGAAAAGTAAACCCAGCCACAAACCTTAAAAAATGAAAGAAAAATGAAAACCGCGATTTTTTTTATATAGGGCATGACTAATGGATAGAAGTAGAGAGTTAAGACAATATTTCTAGAAAACTCATTTATGTAGTTTAGAGGGAGACAGTTGGAGGGTGGGGGGATAGAGTTAAAGAAAGCATAAATTGAAGAGATAATGCTAATGCAAAAGTAAAATTGCCATTTAAACAACTTTAGGTATAGTCTTTTTAAAGCTGTAAATAGAATTGTAGTAGCAGGACTTAACAAAGTCCCCCACATTTTGTGTTTGTGTGTGTGTGTGCTTAAACCTCGTCGCTTTGATTCATTTTGAGCTCGTTGAGTGTGGCATTAAATCTAGACCATTCATCCCGCGATGGTTGGGCCAAATGCTCAGCCACATCATAGACATACAGGCGGCCACTGTCATCGCCCACAGTCACATGATGGCCATTTGCCATCCACGATACACGATTGAGAGCTGGCGCACCATCAACAATAACCGATGCTGTGGGTACTTCGGTGTCTTGATTTAGATTCCATAAATCAAGGCGGCCGCTACCATCGACAGCAGCAAACAGAGCAGGATGAATGGGAGACCAGGCCACATCCATAACATAATCGGAATTGTCCTCGAATGAGTACAGCGGTTTGGTGTCCTTCAGCGACCACAATTTGATTGTCCAATCGATGGATGAGGTAAGGAACAAATGGCCAAAATCAGGTGATGATTGATTGTAGTGAGTAGAAATGCCAGTGACAGGACCGATATGCTTCTCAAATGTCTCATTTACACCAGATCTCAAGCCATGGCGAGAAGCTGAAAGAAAAAAGAGAAGGAGGAGAAACACGAAGTTAATAAAAAGTAACAAAAAACAAGTGAAGTGCTAAGTTCGGCCGGGCCGAATCTTTGAAAACCACCACCATTGATTCTGCTAAAAAACCAAACCAAGCCAAGGAACCCAACAAGGATGATCGAGAGACCAGTTTACATGGGAGCAATGTCCGGTTATTGGCTGATTTGGAACGTATTTGGCACAGTCGTAACAAAAAAGTCGAAAAGAAGAAACAATTTCAGCCAAGTCGGACAAAAAATGCGGCTTGTAACGACTCAGGTTATATTTAGGTTAGGTTATACACCGACTTAACCGTACTTGGCACAGTTGTTGGAAGTCTTAACAAAACACTAAATGCAAAATTTCATCCAAATCGGACAAAAATTGGGGCTTGTAAGGGCTCAAGAAATCAAATCGGGAGATGGGTTTATATGGGAGTTATACCAGGTTATATTATCGGGAAATCGGTTTATATGACAGCTATATCAGGTTATAGACCGATTTGGACCGTACTGGGCACTGTTGTTGGAGGTCATAAAAGAGCACTACGTGCAAAATTTCAACCAAATCGGACAACAATTGCGACTTGTAAGGATTCAAAGAGTCAAATCGGGAGATCGGTTTATAAGGGAACTATATCAGGTTATACACCGATTTGGACCGTACTTGGCAAAGCTATGGGAAGTCTAAATAGAACACTACATGCAGAATATAGGTCAAATCGGACAAAAAGTGCGGCTTGTAAGGGCTGAAGAAGTCAGACCGGGAGATCGGTTTATATGGGAGCTATATTAGGTTATAGACCGATTTAGACCGTACTTGCCACAGTTGTTGGGGGTCATAACAGAACTCTATCTGGAAAATTTAGTCCAAATCTGACAAAATTGGCGGTTTGTAACGACTCAAGAAGTCAAATCGGGAGATCGGTTTATATGGGAGCTATATCAGGTTATACACCGATTGGCACCGTACTAGGCCCAGAGGTTAAAAGTCATAACAGAACACTATCTACAAAATTTCAACCAAATCGGACGAAAATTGCGGCTTGTTAGAGCTCAAGAAGTCAAATCGGGAGATCGGTTTATATGGGAGCTATATCGGGTTATAGACCGATTTGGACCGTACTTGGCACAGTTGTTGGAAGTCATAACAGAACAATACCTGCAAAATTTTAAGCCAAATCTGAAAAAATTGCGGCTTGTAAGAGCTCAAGAAGTCAAATCGGCAGATCGGTTTATATGGGAAATATATCCAAATTTGAACCGATACGGCCCATTTGCAATCGCCTGCGCCTGGGGCTAGAGTCCCCTACATGGAGTGCATAGGGTAGCAGAAAGATGCGGTACTGCCGAGATAGAGCTATACAACGTTTACATATTGTCGGTTGGTGGCTGTGTTTCAATTAATGGCCAGGCTTACAAGACCGACATAAGTGGGCTACTATCTTTACGGAGGGGGTGCCCGGCACGGGATAGTTGTGAGCACCACACAGGCTGGAACATTGAGGTCCAATCTATGTGGTGTTCATTAATGTCACGAGAAGCTTAGCTGCGAGCTACAGGGCGCGTCCACAGGTTGCGAATAGTGGAAAGCTCCATACGGAGTAGCTGCAATGGCAGTCGCGGACAATCAGCGGTATCGAGCGGAGAGACTCAGTGAGAGGCAAGGCGGCACCGGCTCTAGCACAAATACTGAGGGCCCATGATGCTCGATGTGTTAGGGCGAGGTATTGGTGCCTTTAAATAAACAATGATCACCCTGTTCCTACGGCGATCGGTCCTTTGGACCGGAACGAGCTTGCTCGACTACAGGAGCTTGACGAGGATCGCCACCTCCACATGAAAATGTGGCTACAAAAACAACAGGGAGATGTAGCAGCTCGCCATTTATTTCCATTGCATTGCAGAGGAAATTTCGAGACACCACTAACGCAGCAGTCGCTCGCTCTATACCAGCCGGTGCATGGATTGGGTACATTTCCGATCTTGCTTTGGCCACACTTTACTACGGGAGTATAGTCATTCTGGATATGTTGCAAGGTGATGTGCGAACATAGCCAGCAGTAGGTCACAAGCGTTGTCGTTGTCGCCTTCTGCGTCGTCGGACTATGTGACCCCCGAACTCTCCTGTGCGGCAATATACGCAACAGCAGCATCCCAGCCCCAGGCCAGTGCCGGGAAATGTATCATTTTTGCAAGTAAACTGCAACGGTCTCCCTGGCAAGATCGATGAGATTGTGGATTTTATGAGTCCAAAGAACATATTGGTCGCAGTGATCCAGGAAACAAAAGCTACCCACACCTGCAGCTTGCACAGTTGTCACGGATACAATGTGCTACGTAAGGATCGCTCAAGGAATGGAGGTGGATGATTGGCCATCGAAATACACTATTCCGTGCAATATAGACCCATCGCGCCTGCGCCTGGAACTAGTGACCCCTATATGGAGTGCATGGGGATAGCAGTCAGGTCCGGTACTGCCGAGATAAGCTATACAACATGTACACCAGTGTGGCATGGCTTTGGCAGAGCAGATCGAAGACTCCATGTTTTGCACGGTGAATGAGGATGCCCCCACTAGGATTACAAGAAGGTGCAGCAACTTGCCAGACATTTCCATTGCAACTCCTGAGTGACGTATCCTGGCAAGCCGTCATCTCTTTGGGGTCAGACCACCTCCCCATAATTCTCACCATCGACCGACCACCCGACTTCACAACCTCTGAGCGCCGGACGTTTATCAATCTGAAGAAGGCCGATTGGGCTGGCTTCAGAGAGTATACCAATCGTCGCTTCAGTGAACTGACACCCCCCTCAGATGTGCCAGTTGCCGAGAGAAAATTCCGAGACATCATTAACCCAGCAGCCGTGCCTGATCCAAAGAGAAACGCCGGGTTCAACAGTCAATTTATTGTGCATCCCGAGAGTGACAGGGCAAGTACGGAGACGATTAAGAATATATATACAATAGATAAATATTTCGAGGTGTTACAAACGGAATGACTAGATTAGTATACCCCCATCCTAAGGTGGTGGGTATAAAAATGGAAGCGGAGTTTTTAGCCAGCAGGCTACAACGGTGCATGTATAGGTGTTACCACCCCTGATGTTTAAAACTGGGTTTCTCCTATTCTATTACATTTGCATTTGAAACCAAAACTAGTACCAATTGAATGCCAAAGAGTGCGGAACCGGTGGCACTAGTATATGCGGACAAATTGCATGACAGTAAGGAAACCCGCGACAGAATAGAGCTTACCGATATACATGAAAAAAATATGTTAAATTTCTTAAATAATCCACTTACCTGAGTAAACATAACCATCTTCACTGCCCATCACCAAACTGTTAATCTCATTAGCCGGAAATGCCATACACGTAATGGCAATAGGTTTCTTCTGGCTCTGTTGCAATTCTAACGTATCCTGAGGTTGTGACAACATATCCAAACTCCACGAACACAATTTGCCATCGGATGATATTGAGATGACATTGTGAGCATTTTGTGTTCCCACCATTTGCAAACAATACACTGGATGTGTGTGAGCAGCAGCACTCAGAGGGGTACGTTGAATGGGTGTACGTTTCTGTACACGATTATCCCACAGAACTACTTGACCGGAATAGGTGCCACCCAAAATGAGATTGGGATTGAATTTAGCAAAACATGTGGACATAACAGCACTTTGACAATGGAAAACATCTTCGGGGGTTTGTTTCTTAAATTTGGTATTCCAGACCATAACAACACCGTCGGGTTCGTTAGGACTTTCCTGCAAAAAGGAAATAAAGAGAAAATAAGAGTTTCGACTGTAGAAAAAAAACAGCAGGAATAAAAAAATCTATAAACATTCGTTTGATTTAAAAAGGGATTTCAGTAAATACCAGGACACTTGCAAAGACATGACACATTTATGGGCCCAAGACCTTTAATCGAAAGATCGGTCTATAGCTATATCCAAATCTGGACCGATCTGAGCCAAATTGAAGAATAATGTTGAAGGGCCAAACACAACTCACTGTCCCAAATTTCGGCAAAATCGGACAATAAATGCGACTTTTATGGGCCCAAGACCTTGAAATCGAGAGATCGGTCTATATGGCAGCTATATTCAAATCTGAACCGATCTGAGCCAAATACAAGAAGGATGACGAAGGGCCTAACTTAAGTCACTGCCCCAAATTTCGACGACATCGGACAATAAATGTGCCTTTTATGGGCCCAAGACCTTAAACCGAGAGATCGGTCTATATGGGGGCTATATCAAGATATAGTCCCATATAGTCCATCTTCGAACTTAACCTGCTTATGGATAAAAAAAAGAATCTGTGCAAAGTTTCAGGTCAATATCTCAATTTTTAAAGACTGTAGCGTAATTTCAACTGACAGACGGACGGACAGACGTACGGATAGACGGGCGGAAATGGCTAGATCGTCTTAGATTTTTAAGCTGATCAAGAATGTATATACCTTATAGAATCGGAAATGGATACTTCGATGTGTTGCAAACGGAATGTATATACCCCCATCCTTCGGTAGTGGGTATAAAAATGAACTCTACTACCAAAGAACTTTATTCCTTTTTTTGGGTAGGATAGGGGGAGGGGGATTGCACTCTGACGCATCCTTTCATTTGACTACAAAATATTTTCGGTCGTCCTACATGACAGTTTGATGTTGTTTTTATTGGGAGGAGAGGTTGGCTCCCCCCCGAAGCTAAGACCCAAAAGACAATTTATTACTGTTCTTTAATGTCGCGATATACATGTCATGCTGAATGACAGGACGGCAGGAGGTGACCCAGATTCTTGGATCCATATATCAACATTAGATTCGAACTTAGACCTTTCTTCTAATCCACATATTATCTCGCTCGAACTACACGTCCTATTGAAGGATATTTATTTGGTGGGCCGGACCCAGACTCTATCCCAAATATGTATACCAGATTTGCAGTCAACTCCCAAAGACCTTTCATTTGATATCCATTTTGTGACGTGGGACATTCATGCCCGTTTAGGGGTTTTGGGGTTGGGGAGGCCCCGTAGATACCTTGGACCAAATGCTTATACAGATGTGTACTAAACTTCCAAACACCTTTGTCCCAATTGGTAAATAAGCCTTGCTGGTGGGTTTTGGGGGTGAGGAGGCGCCTCAAAAACCAAGAAATAATTTTTATGTATCAGTTTCTTACTCTACTTTTAAATTTCATTCATTTGATATCCATATTGTCCCAATTTGTAAATATGCCCTGCGGGGGGTTTGGGGGGTGAGGAGGCCCCTCAGACACCAAGGAATACATTTTTAATTTAATTTTGATTTGTATGCCAAATTTGTACTTTACTTTTAAATACCTTTCATTTGATACCCATATTGCCCAAAGCGGTGAAAGAGTCCTGTTGGGGGTTTTTTGGGGGTGGGGGACCCTCACGAACACTTTGGATGAAATTTATATACCAAGTCCGTACTCTACTATTAAATACCTTTCGTTTGATAGCCATATTGTCCCAATCGGTAAACATGTCCCGGTGGGTTTTGGGATGGGGCGTCCCCCCCGGTTATTTGACCCAAAAATATTATACCAATTTCGTGATTTTAGGGTGGCATACAAAAGTTCGCTTGGAAAACCCATACAAACTCAGTAGGTTCCCATATCCTAGCGAACAAAGTCTGTTCGTTTGAATGACACAACCTTGTTAGGTTTGACTTGCAATACTTACTTCATTGTTATGATAGGAAGCTGCCACCAATTCCGGAAAATGCGTAGACCAATCCATGCATGTTATGCAACGATTTTTCGACCAGCGATCATCATAGAAAACGCGATTCAATGATAAACGTGCATGAGATTTCTCATCATTAGCCTCCTCATTGTCACCACCGCCAATGTAATCCAAATAGATGTCGACATTCTCTGAGAGAGCCCGCTCCATAAAACGGCCAGCACGCAAAACAAACTTTTGGAAGTCCTCAGATAAGATGATCATTTGTTTTTGTTCCTCCGACAGTTCCTTGACTAAAGTTATAAGAAAAAAAATTAACAAACAAACATAAGGAAAAGGGGTAAAGGGAGTTTATACTCACTCTCTTTCTTCTCCTCTTGCTCCTTCTTTTGTTCCATGGGCGTTATGGCCGGTGCAACATCTTTCACTGTGGGCAGACCATGTGTCAAATAGCCAGGCGGTAACTTCGAGGTGAATCCATCCATGTGTGGCAGCGAACTCTCTTCGTCATCTCCTTGGGCATCAAATGCAAGCACTGTTTAAGGTATAAAAACTAACACAGCTAAAGGAACATGACAATCGACAGAACAGGAACAAATTCTACAACACTTTAGTTTTTCGTTTTCATTTTCATTGTTTCTCTTTTAATTTCATCTCCTTTCGCTTTAGGACGCAGGCATTTAGCAGATTGCGTGCTATTTTTTTAAGCTATTAACATTGCTTCTGTATTCACTTGTATGCCAATACTCTTCAAGACAAAAAAGGCAAAATGTGCATTTTAAATGTGTGTTTGTGTGTGAAAGCCATTATAAAGGATAGAAAATTATATAAGATTTAGAAGTACGTATGTATATGTGTCTTTAAAGTGATGACTATCAACAAAATTGTGTCCATTTTTATTTTATTTTAAGAAAAAAAAAAGCAGATTCGAAATTTTACTTCAACTTTTGTAACAAATTCTTAAAAAAAGGATCATTGTAGAGATAAGGATATATTGAACCGCTGTTAACGAGATCTTGACTAAGTGTTAGGGATATCTTGACTCGCTCCTATAAGCCAGGGTTTGGTTACATTTTAATTGTGGGAGAAATACTGATTCGAATCAATTCCACTACCAATTCATAAGGTCATTTAATTTTTGAAGCCATAAACCAAAGCGCTTTGCCATTGTAGCTAAGGAATTTAAACTACTACTGCCATCTATAGTTTGTATTTACTCAAACTTTTATCGCCATCTATACAGGTCGTTTGTAATATTTCAAGCTACTACCGCCCTCTATGTATCAAAGGTCGTATAGAGTTTTAGACTGCCCTCGTATTTATAGAAATCATATTAGTATGGGAATGTTGGGAGAAAATCCTAAACTCTGCATGCCAAGGTTTATATAGGAGTTTAACAGATTTAGTGGGGTCGGGTTGTCTTTTTGTGGCTTAAGATCTAAAGTAAGGAATACTTTTTATATGGGGTTATTATTATATAGATTAGAAACCTTTGCAAATGCAGATTTGCCCATGGCCAGTGGAGATATTGTAAACATCAAGCAAACTTTCTCGAGCAATATTCAGTAAAAATTTTGAAAATCAGACAATAAATGAAGATTTGGCAACCCGAAAAATTTGTATACCCTCCACCATAGAATGGGGGTATACTAATTTCGTCATTCTGTTTGTAACACCTCGAAATAGTCATCTAAGACCCCATATATATATTCTTGATCGTCATGACATTTTAAGTCGATCTAGCCTAACCGACATCCGTCGGTCTGCCCGTCCGTCTGTCGGTCGAAAGCACGCTAACTTTCAAACGAGTTAGCTATCCGCTTGAAATTTTGCACAAATGCTTTTTATTAGTGTAGATCGGTTGGGGTTGTAAATGGGCCAAATCGGTCCATGCCATATAAACCTTGGGTCCTGACTTCTAGAGCTTCTAGAGGGCGCAATTCCTTACAGATATACCTCAAATTTTCCACGAGGTAGGTGTTTTGTTGTGACTTCCAACAGCCGTCCTTAGTATGGTTAATATCGGTCCATAACCTGATATAGCTTCCATATAAACCGATCTTGGGTCTTGACTTCTCCAGCTTTTAGAGGGCGCAATTCTTAACCAATATGGCTGAAATTTTGCACGAGGTGTTTTGTTGTGACTTCTAACAGCCGTTCTAAGTATGGTCAATATCAGTCCATAATCTGATGTAGCTTCCATATAAACCGGTTTTGGATCTTGAATTCTTGAGGCACTAGAGGGCGCAATTCTCATCAGATTTGGCTGAAATTTTGCATGAAATGTTTTTTATGACTTCCAACAAGTGTACTGAGAATGGCTCAAATCGGTCCATAACCTGATATAGCTGCCATATAAACCGATCTGGGATCTTGACTTCTTAAGCCTCTAGAGGGCGCATTCTTATCCGATTTGGCTGAAATTTTATACAACGGCTTCTCCTACGACCTTCACCATTCGTATTAAATATAGTCTAGATCTTGACTTCTTGAGCCACAAAAGGGCGCAATTCTCATCCGATTTCGCTGAAATTTTGCTAGAAAATTTTTTTTATGACTTTCAACAATTGTGCTAACTATGGTTCAAATCGGCACAGCTGTCATATAAACCGATCTGGGATCTTGACTTTTTAAGCCTCTATAGAGGGCTCAATTCTTATCCGATTTTGTTTTAATTTTGAAAAACGGATTCTACTATAACCTTCAATATGCGTGTACCACATAAACCGATCTCCCGATAATGCTTCTTGAGCCCCTACCAAGCAAAGTTCTTATCCGAATGGACCTAAATATTACCCAATGACTTCTACTATGGTCTTCAACATTCAAATCATTTATGGTCCGAATCGGACTATAACTCGATATTGCTCCAAAAGCATAAAAATTCTTATCCATTATTCTTTGTTTGCCTAAAAAGAGATACAGCGCAAAGAACTCGACAAACGCGATCCATGGTGGAGAGTATATAAGATTCGGCCGGGCCGAATTACCAATGCGACTAACTTTAGGGGGCTGCCAAAAGGCGCCCGGGCAACCTAGGGCCGTGAAATTACGATCTTGTAACTCTAGCTCTAGTCACTTTAAATTTCAAGGAGATATCTCCACCCGTTCTCACACGGCATATTTTTTACTGGTTTTTGTTATTTTCCCCCACTATGCGGCGTGCCGCAGTGCGACACCTCTTTGGGGAGAAATTTTTACATGGCTTAATGGCATAATTCTTCAAATATGTCGCATGAAGCATAACCACCGCTGAAAAAATGTTTATGATGTTCTTGCCAGTTTTCCAATCCAGGCGGACATGCTGACCTCTGCGTACGGTGGCCTCCTGATTAGTAGTTTTTGTGAATCCTAATATCGGAAGATCCCTCTATCGGGGGGATTACATTACAATAAGGAATGGTAACTTTAGTTTCCAAGGCAAGTTTAATGAGATAACAGTGTATTGGAAGAATGTTATGATCGCAGCAAGCCAGGAGATAAAGCTGACGACGAAGCTAGAACCCCTTCTGTAACATGCAATGTTCCACTTACAACCTCCTCAAAAGTGATTAGACGATACCATCCCTTATGTCTGACCTGCTTGCAACACAGGACCCCCCGTAACACCAATCACCTATTTACATGACCGGAGAAACCAACTTATCTAACTGCAGAATCACTATGGACAGCTTCAATTGAAGCCGTCAGATTACTGGACCTAAATGTGGAGACGATAGGCGGTTCACAATAATCTCAGAATGAATCAATTTGTGGACCACAGAATATGAACAAGAAATAAATCTGGAAATCTATAGGGTAGTCATCAAACATAAGTGGAATTTGTGACTAGAGCATTAGAAGCAATGTAACATAGGCACCGGTATTGGCAAAGTGAGGTCTAATGTTAAATCAATTTCGGATCCCGGCAAAAAGGACGGCAGGACTGACAGGAATAGATGCGTTAAGGTTTTCAACTGTTAATTTATTGAGCATCACGAGAGTGACACCCCAAGGAGGAGATACATTCGTCGCATATGTGTTTCTCCAAGCTGATTACACAACCACCACAATTTTACTTAGACAAAGTTACAAATGTCAACCTAAGCGTCAAGGTCGCCGGAAAAGTTGGATGTACCGAAAAAGTTGAGTACCTGACAAGGCTCATTAACCTATATTTGAGCACTCTCATAATTCCTTATTTCTAGGAAATGGGTAAAGTCGTCCCATTACTGAAGCCTGGAAAAGCACACAAGCAAGAATCGTACAAACCGATTTCCATTCTCGCCGCCATTCGCTGAGTATTAGCAGGAATTTCGTTCTTTTCAAAGCAAGACGACTGTTTGCGCCTTATCACTGAAAACCGAGATCTCAATCAGGTCACAGAATGGCACGAAAAAAAAACTAGGAAAGAGTATGCCGTTTAAGAGCTCTACCCATTCTCAAATTGTAGATATTTTAATATTTTTTTTTTTGAATTTTACGTAGACAAAGTTAAAAATGTGAAACTCAGCGTGAACTTAAGCCTGGAAAAGCACTCGAGCAAGGTGGAATCATACAGACCGATTTCCATTCTCGTCTCCTTTCGCTGAGCATTAATTAGCAGGAATTTCGTTCATTACAAAGCACAAAGACTGCTTGCGCTCTATAACTGCAAACCAAGTTTTCAATCAGGTCACACGATGGGGCTGAAAAAAAAACTAGGGAAAATTTTGCCATTTGAGGACTCTACTCGTTCTCAAACTGTAGATCTTTTACTATATTTTTGAAGAGTTGAGAGTTATGGCTGAGGTGTTAAGGACATTATGTTCAAACTGTTCACCACGGTCTGCCGGGTTGCCAAATGTTCATTTGATGTCCGATTTCCATTTTTATTTTGGCTGGATAATGCTCAAAGATTTTTCTCTACCCATTCTTAAATGACTGAATATTTAATATTTTTTTCGCTCCCCCATCCTGCGTTTAGAGTGATTAGACAGTCCTCGTGGTTCTGGACCTATCAAAGATTTTCGAAACAGTCAACCATGCCCCGCTTTTTGAGAACATCGCCAACACGTGTGTGCAGCCGGACCTACAACTTGATCTTCGAAATATTTGTATGACCGCCAGTATGTGGAATTTTAGGATAAGATATCAAATTCCCGCAGAGTGAAAGGAAGAGTTTTCCCAGGAGTAATGATAAAACGGATGGGCACTGTAATTATCTATTCCACACTCTCCGGACCTATGACCTATTCCACATGGGGACATGCAAAATGCAAATTTTCTCATTACCATTCCAATAAGGAACAGGGTCAAACTTCTCACATATCAATGAGTGCTGTCCGATTCAAGTTTTAAGTTCAATTGTAAGGGGCCTTCTTTTTATAGCCGAGCCCGAACAGCATGCTGCAAGGAGAGGATAAGCACCTCTAAAAAAATTTTTCTGAAATTCTTGCCGGGATTCGAACGCAGGCGTTCAGCGTCGCGCTACGGTGGCCTCCGGAGGACTTCGAGATCGTATTATATGCGATAGCACGTTGGCAGGGCTAACGACTCCGACCACCAGCAAAAATACTCGGTATCACATTCGACAGCCTTAATAGGTACTGCGCACACGCTCCTGCCAGTGTGATAAGATCCAGACCTTACAGAATGCGGCTCTATGAACTGCACGTACGTCAGTCTGATACTCTGCTTGACCTAGAGTCTCCCTTTGTAGCGTTGAACCACTGGTTGTTGATCATGAAGATCCAACCTAACATCTTCAGGCGCTGGTTGCCCCAGAAACTTTATGATCTAGAAAGAGAGGTATGGCGCTACGAAAGCAAGCCTCTAGATATAGTGCACTATTTTAGCCAAATGGGGTAGTAATTGCGCCATTTAAAGGCTCAATAATTCAAATATGAAGATACGTTTATATGACAGCTATATCAAGATATGAACCGATTTGAACCATGCTTGGCACAGTTGTTGTAAGTCAAAACAAAACGCCTCTTACAAGATTTCAGCCATATGGCTCAAGAAGTCAAGATCAGAGATTGGTTTATATGGCCGCTATATCAGGTTTTGGACCGATGTGAACCATACTTGGCACAGTTGTTAGAAATCAAAACAAAACATTTTATACAAGATTTCAACCAAATTGGATAGGAATTATGCCCTCTAGAGGCTCAAGAAGTAAAGATCCGATGCCGGTTTATATGGCAGCTATATCAAAACATGGATCGATATGGCCCATTTACAATCCCAACCGTCCTACACTAACAGGAAGTATTTGTGCAAAATTTCAGGGGCCTTCTAAAGTTAGCGTGCTTTTGAAGACGGACGGACATGGCTAGATGGACTTAGTATGTCATGACGATCAAGAATATATATACTTTATGGGGTTTTAGACGAATATGTTGCGGTGTTAGAAACGGAATGACGAAATATGAATACCCCATCCTATGGTGGAGGTTTTAAAAAGAAAAAAATGTTGTGTGTGTGAATATGACTACATCAGTGATGAACACACAATTGCAATTATGTGCAAGCCCATGAGCTTGCTTGTGATGATTTTCTTTAGTAAGTACACAGTAATGTGTAATAGTGTGAGTATATTTGCCCATCACTGGTCTATCCCTGCAAACATTTTTCATAATTTTGGAAAAGCGTTCGTCCCCACGAAGAGTAAAACAATATTCTGGAAGAATTTTATGTAATTTTCCTTCCGTATAAGTCGCGAAACACTCTTCTGGGATATCATTGGATAATGCTTTGCGTGTGTGTAAGTTTAAGCAACTCTTTGCTACAATTCTCTTACAGTCTTCTGGGATATCATTGGAAGCGAAAGTTTTAACGACTCTTCGCGACGATTGTTACACAACTCATTGTGTGATAATCGTTCAGAAGATTTGTTTATAAATCGCCTGAGTTAATTTCTTACGATTGCTTTTATTTTCATACTTGTTGCGTTCTGTATTGAATTATGTTGTACGACGTTTTGTTTTGAGTGGACAACTCTCACAACACCAAACAAAATTCTCACTTGGCGTATATGACGATTGATACTTAGTATGACGAATAAAACTAATATTATTTTAAGTTTTTCAGAATTGTTACGTATTTGATGAACAAACTGAGATCTTCCATTTGAATAACCTATATATATATATATATAGATTTTTATACCCACCACCATAGGGTAGGGGTGTACAAATTTAATCATGCCGTTTGTAAATGCAAATTTTGCCCATGAGCATTCCACAAAGGAACAGGGGCAAACTTCTCACTTATCAATGAGTGCAGTCCAATTCAAGTTTAAACTCAATGATAGGAGGCCTCCTTTTTATAGCCGAGTCCGAACGGCGTGCCAAAGTGCGACACCTCTTTGGAGAGAAGTTTTACATGGCATAGTATCAGCATTAGGAGGGGAAAGCCACCGCTGAAAATTTTTGAAAATTCAAACCCAGGCGTTCAGCATTATAGGCGGACATGCTGACCTCTGCGCTACGGTGGCCTCCTCATTCAATTTGTAACACCTTGAAATATTGATCTAGGACCCCATAGAGTATATATATATATATATATATATATATATACATATATATATATATATATATATATATATATATATATATATATATATATATATATATATATATATATATATATATATATATATATATATATATATATATATATATATATTCTTGATCGTCTCGACATCCTGAGTCGATCTAGCCATGTCAGATACTTAATATTGATGTTGGTCGTTGGGGATTGCAAATGGGCCATATCGGTTCAGATTTGGATATAGTTCCCATATAAACCGATCTCCCGAATTGACTTCTTGAGCCCCTAGAAGCCAAAATTTTCAATCGATTTGGCTGAAATTTTGCACATAGTCTTCTGTCATGACTCTTAACAACTGTGCTAAGTACGGTCCGAATCGGTCTTTAACCAGATATAGCTTCCATATAAACCGATCTCCCGATTTGACTTCTTGAACCTCTGGAAATAGCAATTTGTATCCGATTTGGCGGAAATTTTGCACATAGTGTTCTGTTATGACTTGCAACAACTGTGCCAAGTACGGTCCAAATCGGTATATATCCTGGTCTAGCTTCCATATAAACCGATTTCCCAATTTGACATCTTGAGCCCGTGGAACCCAAAATTTTCAACCGATTTGGCTGAAATTTTGCACATAGTGTTATGTTTTGACTTGCAACAACTGTGCCAAGTACGGTCCAAATGGGGCTATAACCTGATATAGCTCCCATATAAACCGATCTCCCGTTTTGACACCTTGACCCCATACAAGCTACAATTTTTGTCCGATTCGGCTCAAATTTTGCAGAATCCATGGTGGTGATTTCGAAAGATTCGGCACGGCCGAACTTAGCAGGCTATTACTTGATTTCTGATATTCTCGCCAGGATTCAAACCCAGGCTTTCAGCGTCATAGACGGACATGCTAACCTCTGCGTTACGGTGATCTCGTATGTTATACTATTCTTAATATTTGGATTGTTCATGTTCTCCAAATAAAAAGTTTTAGTTTTTAATCGATATTTTCTTAAGCGAGCATTAATTTTAATATTCTAATAAGCATTATTAACGTACAACTTAAAAAGGGGCCTATTGGTCACTTTTTTTACCAATATGGGAGTGTAAGAAAAAAAAATCGGAATTCCATTGGAAGGGCAATCCATAATTTTTTTGTTTCTATGAAGGTTTGCTGTTATTGCCATTAAAATATTTTTTTAATAATCTATGCAAATTTTCCTTATTTTCCTTTTATACTAATTAAGCAGAGCGGGGTTATTTTTCTCATATTTAATAATCCAGATAATTCAATAATTTCCTTAGAACTTTTCACGTAATAATATTTACAAAATTATATTTGTTTACAAATGAAAGAAAATGTTGGTTGTTTAGTGATTTGAATGGCCAGTTAAATTTTGTCATTAATTTGGAATTAATTTTTTTTATTATTTTTTAGTCTTTTAATAAAGCGTGCAAAAAAGGTTACAAAACAAATGGTCTTTAGAAAATGTACATGGTATGAAAAATTTCGAATCTGCAATGGTATAAAGAAAAAAACTATAAACAAAACTTGAGGAAAATCAGTGCAAAAAATGTTAAAGCAGCATTATGGACACATAGTATGTAAATTCAAAGAAAAAAAAATTAATAAAGAAAAAGTGTACTTATTATTGTTGTATGTATTTTATTACCACACATATTTATATATATATAAAAAATTACCTTGGTGCATATTTTTGTATAGTTTTGAGTTTGTATTTTCAATCTTTTCACAATGCTTGAGAGAAGTAGAATGGTTAAGGATATGATATTTAAAAAAAAATAGAAAAAACAAACACACAAATATCATCTTTTATGGTTCTTGAGTTTTGTAATATTAGTTTCAAGTTTACACACACACACACACGCACACACAAATAGTGGAAATTAAATTTAGAGTTTTCCGAAAAAAAAATCAATCCTTGCCTGCTGCAGCAGCAGTATGGTTGAAAACAAATTTTATGTTCTATAAATTTAATACAGATGATGTGTAGTTTCAAAGAGTCTTCTTTGCACATCAAAGCAAACACCAAAAACTGAAGGTTTAACAAAATTTTGACAAAAAAAATCGTCTTGATCACTTTTTAAAATGCCAAAAACTTGGTATTGCGATGTTTGATCCATTTACATATTGGCTTTGGCTTGGTGCTTTAGTGCAAATCAAACGATATTGAATGATTAAATTTAAGTTGTATTTATACTTTGGTATGTAGTTTTAAAATAGTATTTAAATACATTTTCTATAGATTTAAAATTTCTCCACCCAATTTTTGTTTTTTGATTTCAATTTAATCTAATTGCATTTCTGATTTTTATGAATTAAATAATGTTCTCATTTGTTTTGGTTGCTTTTGTTACAAATACAATGATTAAATTAGTTAAAATTATGACTTAAAATTAATCGAAGACATTTGAAGTGCGCAAAGAGTTGTAAATGTATAAAGACAAGAAGTAGGAGGAATCTTCACTGAGTAGGAGGGAGGAGTGGTGGTTTATTTGCTGTTTTTTTTTCACAAACACCAATCGATGAATTCACAATTAGGAACATAGTATGGCAAAGTGTGTGATTTCCTTGGCTAAATATTTTATTAATGATTTTCGTTCTGATAGTTTTTTATGATGGGTGATTAAGAAATGTTATTAAATGTGTAAATAACTATTCAATTGTTGCTACAGTTTTAGAGAGAACTTCATTTCGAGTAGCAAAGTGCTGAGGAACTGGTTTATTAACCGTCTTAATTCAAATAATATTGTTAATAAATGTTGAATGCACCATAATAAACATAACGACAATTCATATAAAATGTACACGAGGCAACAGCCTAAATAAATTCCCCTGGCTGATATACTAAACTTAACTATCTGTTTGTTACACTTCAAAATGGTTTAAGACCCGCCCACCTTGACATTTTAAGCTTACTTTGTCTGCCCGTTAAAAAAACACCCGATTTAACAACTAGAGTAGCTAGAAGGCGCAAATCTTATCCAATTTGGATGAAACGATGCTCAACATCTATGTCAAATATGAAAAATCTTATCGAATTTAGCTTAACTTTCGAGCAATAACGCACAGTGTTACCAAATCGAAAATTCTTGGATATAATTCTGGAACTTTTAAATACATAGAGATATTGACACCAAACTTAACATAGTCAATGTTGAGGTGTTTTGCAATAAGTATTTGGTAGGTCCAGAGACTGATCTAAATCAATATATATGTTAAGGCCGTCCCAAAATTGACATATTTTAGAGAAAAAAAATGTTTTTCCTCAAATTTCTCAAAACTCTACACGTCTACTAACTAACTGCAAAAGGTTTCTACATCCTAGCCAGAAACGTGTGAGAAATAGCTAGTTTAGTAAAAAGGCTCATCGTAGCGACGTATGTACCTTGTTTTGGCGATATCGAACGCTTTTTATAACATATTGGTACATTTCCTATTTTTATTATTTAAAGCACCATTTTATCTATAAAAGGTGAAAAAAAAATCAAATCTTTATTCATTCCGATTTTATAGCTCTTCGTAGTTACACGTCATTTTAAAAACAAATAAAAGCGAGCTAAGTTCTTCTTGGAAACCCACCACAATGGATTCTGCTAAAAACTTATACAAAATAAATTTACAATTTTTGTTTGTTTCTCTTTCCAGACAAGCTTAATGATCGGAGATTTTCTTTTGCAAATGGAAAAAAAGCCAAAGATAACAACACACACCAACCATTTTTCCATTTGCAAACAAAATCTCCGATCATTGAGCTCGCCACAAAAGAGAAACAAACAAAAATTGTGAAATTTAATGATGCCGTTGTCTAGCGTTCGAAGCTATATCAATATAACTTGTGACGACAGAAGTCGCCGGCTCGTTTCCGTCCACTCTTAGTAATGTCCCCTTTGTGTTAAACTAGTGTTGTCACAATTTGTGTTGAAGTGTTAATGAATTTTTGAATTGACTTGTTTTAGTTTAGTCTTAATTTTATTACGACTTTTATAAATTAAAGAATTGAAATCGCAAATCATTTCGCTCAGTGTACTTATTTAATGTCCATAGTCAATTAATTTTCACAGTGTAGGTTATTATTTCAAAGATAAATTATTTTTCACGGTGTATTTTTTTAACTTTCACAGTGTACTTCGTCATTTCAACCACTCCTATTTTTCTCTAAGCAGTGTACGTTCGAGGTCACTGCGCCATCATTCCGTCGGTGTGTCTTTGCGAAATAGTGTACTTTCGTGGTCACTGCACCGTAAAAGCTACGTTAACCTTTGACGATTGTCAGCGTTAACAGTGTACTTTCGAGATCACTGCACTGATTTCGATTCTCGCCGATGTGCCATCGTAAACTGTGTACTTTCGTGGTCACTGCACCATAGAACTTTGTATAACCCTTGCCGCGTATTCCCCGTCAACAGCTTACCTTCGCCGATTTACCTTCATAAACCAGTGTACTTTCGTGGTCATTGCATCGCAAAACACCCGCCGAGTGAACCCCAGCCCGGTATACTTACATCATCCCCGCGCCGTATCACCGCCTATTTCACCCTTCCCAGAACAGTGTACTTCCGTGATCACTGCACCGTAACAACTCGATGCATATTCCGTGCGATCGCACTGTGACTCGACGACCGACTTAACCTGAACTCGACTGCCTCGCCGGAAAACCCCGACGTTCCCCGCAACCAAATCACTTCCCGTTAAACCCAGCATAGTCTTAACTCTGGCAACCGTGTATGAAGGTGGAAATACCGTACCAGGTCTTCAACATCGCCAGCTGGCGCCGCCCGGCCATAGACTTATTCTGACCCTAGCTACATCCCTGAGAGTGCTGTGCCCGAGCTCCACCGTTTGACCAGTCTTAGCCAATTACCGCCGTGCCAAGTTCCAGCCGTGAACGGAACGTCTTTGACCGAGAAGTACCCACATGGCACAGCTGTTGTGCAATCGTAGTACCGTTCCAGGTCTCCACCTACATCAACCAGCCACTGCCTGATTTGGCCCGTATTTCCGAGAGTCGCTCCAGGCCTCGGCGTTAAGTATTCGCTTGTAGTCACTAATCATCTTTATACCTACACTCAAATCAACAAGATTGTAAAAACCTAAACAAACTCCGTGTTCTCTAGTCTCGGCAAATACACATTTCTGTGACGGACCCTCCCCTGTGTCGGAATGTGAGAGTCGATAACGTAACGAATCCGATCACCAGCTATCCCAAAACACTTTGTGCCCTATTTGTCAATCTTTATAGGTCCTTCGCCCAGGCTACTACAATTTGTGACAAAGTTAACAAGTGCGAACAAAATTCTCAATTCTGTTGCCTGCAGGACTTGCGAGAGAACCTAGTTCCGTGCAGTACCAGCGTGCACTCTAGAGCTGAACGACGCGCAGTGGAATAAGATCCGGACCTGTCAGCATGCTGCTTACAAATCAAGACAACCTTGTGTGTAGACACAATTCCACATTAATTGTCTTAGCAAACTACAGTCTAATCAGTATCTAAACTACTAGGCTATAATCGCAGCAGCCGTCCAAAGAAGGCAACACTGCCCAGAGGTGTCAGGTTGGATCTTCATAATCAAGAGCGAGAGGTTCAGCACTGCAGAAGGGCGCCTCTAGACTAACCATCATATGGCAGCGGAGTAAGTGAACAGCTACCGAGGGAATACCGTATTTTGAAGAGCATCGGACACCTATATCACCTACCTCAGGCAAGCCAGTATAGTTTTTTCGCAACTACATAATGGCATATGCAGTCACTTCAAATTCAAAGGCCACACGACATACATCACCTATTCCCAGCACATCAGTGATTATCCAATAAGGCGGAGGGTATAGAAACACTAACGTTAAAAATATTTTTAGTTCTCAAAGAACTTAGATGTAGATTTATGGCCGATTTATTTTTTGCCTCTGGGCACTGTAAGGTGTGATCTTAATTGAAATTTTAAACAGAATGTTTTACAGAATTAAATTCGTTCAAATGGTATTAGCTTCAGTAAGAGGAAAACTACTTCCGGATTTTTTTTTTCATAAAGGGTGATATTTTAAAAGCTAAAGGAAAGGAAGTAAAAAAAAACATAAACTTCGACAAAATGCATGAAATATTTATTTGAATCGATAGTACGGTCCATATAATTAAATGTTTGAAAATTATTTCATGCAAATATTGACCGTGACTGCGCCTCAAATGGTCCATCCCCTTAGTCCAATTTTGGCATACTCTGTCCAACATTTCGGCCGGTATCTCACGAATAAATACTTCAAGGTTGTCTACCAAAGCGTCAATTGAAACGGGCTTGACTGTTAGATATGAGCTCTGAGCTCTCCCACAAAAAATAGTATAAGGGCGTTAAATCCCAAGATATAGGCGGCCAATTGACAGGTCCCGAACGTGAAATAAAATGTTCACCGAACTCGCCCCTCAATAAGTCCATTATTACACGTGCTGTTATGTGGCACCGTCTTGTTGAAATCACATGTCATGAAAGTCAATTTCTTGCATTTTGGCCAAAAAAAAGTTCCAATATCGTCTCAAGGCAGCAGCTCACCATTCACAGTTACGTTACGATTCGCCTCATCTTTGAAGAAGTACGGTCCAATGATGCCACCAACCCATAAACCGCACCAAACTGTGAGTTTTTCTGGATGCATTGGTAGCTATTGCAATGATTCTGGCAGAACTTCACTCCAAAATCGACAATTCTGCTTATTCACGTACCCAGTCAAAAAAAAGCTTCGTCGTTGAACACCAGAAGCGCGCGCAATGAAATTTCTTAACAGAGCACGCATTTTGATAATAAAATCCAATAATTTAGAAGCGTTGTTCGTTTTTAAAACGATTCATGGTTAAGATGATGCTTGACAGTGACACTAAATGCGAAACGTACGTGAGCTTTTTAAACCAGTGTTGCCAAAAAGACAACAGCTAAAAAATCACCAATCTCATGACAAGAATAAGGGACGAGGCAACAGAAAGTATCACTTTATCAACCACAACAACACTTGCGATTCCGTTGAGTATAAGGCACTATGTATAAGGATCGTAAGTCCAAACTAGGGACCCCAAATGATGATACACTGCTAGAATTGAATGATTCTGAATTTTAGTTAAGTACAATAATACTACAGTAAAGCGAACTCAATTACAAGGGATAACAAAGGAAGATTTCTCCTACTGCAAACTTGCCCATGAACATTATATTAAGAGAGAAAACTTCTCTCATATCAATATGTGCGATTCAAGTTATGACTCAAAGATCTCTTCTCTGTGGATGTCAAATTGTAAATCTCATGGAATAAGAATAAGGATCAAAGTAACACACGATTTGGCAGTGAAAGCCAGAGGACTGCCGTCAACAAACTTCGTTAACCCGAAGCCTTTTGGATCGATGCAGTCCGAGTTAAGAGCGTGGGCTACGAACGCATGTAACACTGTGGAACAACGAAACGATCGCCAGGACGGCGAAAATCCTATGGGGAGATACGGATTGTGAGAAGACGAGGCTATTACTGAAAGGAAGTAAGCAGGACGTCAGTAAAGCTTTCGGTATCTTACACATAGGACTACAAACGCACCTATGCAAAATCGGTGCGGCAAGTTATAGCATATGTAGGGCATGTGGAGAAGATGATGAGACTTTGGAGCATTTCCTATGTCATTGAGCACAACACAGGAGATCACTTTAGCAATTTTCCTATGGATGATCATTAAAATACTGAGCCGCTTGCTGAGTATAAGTTCGTATATTCAAGGATAGTGAGCCCAAAATGGGGACTATAAATCAAAAAATAATACACTAGCTCTACAAAAGCGTTATTACAATGATTTTGCTTTCACCATGTATATAACATGATATTTCACTGAAACGAACTTATTTACATTGAAAACAACAAAAAGAAGTGTTCTTTTCGTGTTCGACTTAAGCGAAAATTATTTACGCTCTTTCTATGTATGTACTAAATGCTAAATTTTCCCATGAACACTCCTTAAGAAACAGGGGATACTTCTCTCATATCAATGGATGCAGTCCGACTAGTGTTTAAGCTCAATTATAAGTGGCCTCGTTTTTTGTGCCGATTTCGGACGGCGTGTCGCATAGCGACACCACTTAATAGAGAAGTTTTAATATGTCAGGATACCTTACAAATGAAGCCAGCATTAGTAAAGGGATAACCACCACTGAAAATTTTTCTGATATTAGCGCCGGGATTTAAAACAGCCTATGGCGCTTGCCGTCATAGGCGGACATGCTAGCCTCTGCGCCATGGTGGCCTTCACTTTCTATGTATGTAAAACTAAGTTATTTTCAAAGTTATTGACAAAAGATTGTTGGGCCTCCACAACTCGCTAGTCTGAGAAAATTTAAGTTCAAAGCAGAGGATGGTGCTATGTTTTAACAAGTAAAAATGCGTTAAGTTCGGCCGGGCCGAACTTTGGATACCCACCACCTCGGGTATATATGTAAACAACCTTTTGTCATAATCCGGTGGCAATGCATAATGTACGCCCCAATACCGACACCGATATTCAGAGGTCTAATAAATACAAGTCATTGTTCAATTTTGTAGAACAAATAATGGACTTTTTGGTAGCCATATCCAAATATAGACCAATCTGAACCATATACGACACGGTTGTCGAAAAGCCTAATATAAGTCACTGTCAAATTTCAGCGTTATCGGATTATAAATGCTGCTTATGAACAAAAAAGGAATCTGTGCAAAGTTTCAGCTCAATATCTCTATTTTTAAAGACTGTAGCGTGATTTCAACAGACAGACGGACGGACATGGCTAGATCGTCTTAGATTATTACGCTGATCAAGAATATTTATACTTTATAGGGTCGGAAACGGAATGACAAAATGAATATACCCCCATCCTTCGATGGTGGATATAAAAATTGTTAGCAGTCCAAAATTAATTATAATTTTCCATTTGAATTTAAAATTCTAATTACTTTATTCTCTTTTACTTTCTCATTACTTGCTTTTCAAAATAGGAACTGATATACTGATTATGACATTAGCTTTTGCATGTCTTCATTTCATTTTTAAATAATTTAAAATATTTCATAATATGTAGGTGTATTCAACATTTATTTCAAAACTGTTATTCAATTTTTAAATGCCAGGCCAAAAGAATTGATAAATATTATTATTAGCACAAAGTTGTCAAACATGCAACAATCGCATGAATTTAAATTGATTTTTAATTATTTGATTTTTAATATTGTGTTATTCACAGATTCGTGTAATGCAAGTGTTATGTAGAAACGATATAGTTATTGTTAAAGCATGCTTCTTTTTAATGTTTAATGTGTTTTTTGAATATTTAAATATTTTATATATGTATGTATGCTTAGGTAAATTGCATGAAGCATTTTTTAAATTTTTGAGAGTTTTTTAATTGCCAACACCATTTAAACTCACCTGTAAATTTAATGAATATACATATATTACCAATATGGTAATTTTTTTTTTAAATGTTGCCAACACCTAAATTTAAGAATCATTTTTGGGTACTTTTATAGAGTTCTGTAAATTTTTACGAATTTTAAAATGCCCCAAAGTAGATCTCATGATTCTATTTCATATTGCTTTTAAAAAAGTTTGCATTTTGTTTAAAATATTCTGCAATTATGAACTCCCCGTAGTATTGTCTGGTTCAGTTCTAAAAACAACCGCAATCTCAAACTATGTAAACTATAGTCCCGAAAAAAAAACTAAGATATGTATTAGAATTTTCAACCCATACTATTGAGCCAGACAAAATATATTCAAAAATTATGTAAAAATATCAAAAATTCGTGGCATGAGGAATGGTGCTAAACCAAATTTCTTTAAAGCACTTAAACGAACCTTGTGATCTAATTTAACCAAAACATTTTCTTTACTAAGCGAATAATTCAGATCTCAATATTAGAGTTGCATCCGTGACAATATTGTTTAAATTTTCAATATGTTTGAGTAGAAATATAATATAAAGAGGCTATGGTTGAGAGAGAAGCCGATATAATATAACCCAACGTTTCTGATTTTATTAAAGTAAAAAAAAAACATGTAAAGACGGGCCAAAGTCAGGCGAAGCCGACCTTTTTATACCCCACAGCATATTGGAAATACAGGCTAAAATGTCGAATTTAAAATGTGCTTAAATTCGATATGTAGAATTTCGATCAAAATTCGTACATATTGTAGAAGCAATAGAGTAAATTGTTGTGCAAATATTTGAGAAGATCGATTGATAAATGGGTTAGCAAATCCCTTAAAAGTTAAAATCGGAAGATGCATATATATGGGAGCTATATCTAAAACTGAACAAATGTCTATGAAATTCATCAATCATCAAAAGGATTACAAGAGAAACCTTCGTGCCAAAGTTTGTGAACATCGTTTAAAAAATTACTAAATTATTGAGAATTATTTAAAATCGGACGAACATATATATGGGAGCTATATCTAACAAATGACCAAATTATTACAATACTAGTCCAAATCGGACGAACTTGATATGGGAGCTATATCTAAATCTAAACCGATTTCTATAAAACTCACCAATAATGTCGAGACTTACAAGAGAATCGCTCGTGCATAATTTCGTGAGAATTGGTTCACAAATGACGATATAATTGCAATTTTAGTCCAAATTGGACGAACATATATATGGGAGCTATATACAAATCTGAACCAATTTTTTCCAATTTAACCTTAATGATAAGGACCTCCCCCTTTTTGCAGCCAAGTCCGAACGGCCTGCCGGCCTGAACGGAAAACACAATTCAGGGATAAAGTCGTAAATTAAAGTAAACGCCTTCTATAGGCTAACGAACCTGTAGAGATTAAAAATTTTAAATCGGGATGTCGGCTTATATGGGAGCTATATCAGCTTATAGACCGATTTGGACCATAGCTGTGGTAGTTGTTAAGATTCTTAATAGATGCCATCATGCAAAATTTCACACAAATCGGGTAATAAAAGCGACCTCAAGAGGCTCAAAAAGCTTAACCGCGAGATGGGTTTATATGAGAGCTATATCTGGTTATAGACCGATTTGGACCATACTCCATTCTATGTTAGGTTAGATTGAAGAGAGGGTGCAGATATTAATCTGCCCCATGCCACTATATTCATACACCTAAGCCAGCAATCGGCTTATGAGCTCTATGTTAACTCTGTACTAACAACACTGTACGCCGTTCGGACTCGACTATAAGATCATTGAGGTTAAACTTGAATCGGACAGCACTCATTGATATGTAAGAAGTTTGTCCCTGACCCTTAATGGAATGTTCATGGGCAAATTGGCAAATTTTGCATCAAATTTTGCATCAAATTTTTTATATAAATTTTACTCTATCTCGGTTCGCCCCATATATCATCTGGACGGACTAACATATACCACGGGTCCGCAATAGGGATCTTTGCCTGGATGGCTCATAGGTAGCCAGATTTCCTTTGACAGAATCAAAACAGTCTACAATGATAGAGGCGTGAACTAATGGAAGAGGGTACATAACATTTTCAGATGAAGACATTCTTAATACTGGCACAAGGGCTGCTGAAATCCGCAGTATAAAAAAGCATGTGCAAAAAAACAACGGAGTATATCATGCCGATTAACAAAACTTGATGTCTCACACCTCTGCTTGTTATACCCATCACCGAAGGATGGGGGTATATTCATTTTGTCATTCTGTTTGCAACACATCGAAATATCCATTTCCGTCCCTATAAAGTATATATATTCTTGATCAGCGGAAAAATCTAAGACGATCTAGCCATGTCCATCCGTCTGTCCGTTGAAATCACGCTACAGTCTTTAAAAATAGATATATTGAGCTGAAACTTTGCACAGATTCTTTTTTGGTCCATAAGCAGGTTAATTTCGAAGATGGGCTATATCGGATTATATCTTGATAAAGCCCCCAAATAGACCGATCCGCCGATTTAGGGTCTTAGGCCCATAAAAGCCACATTTCTTATCCGATTTCGCTGAAATTTGGGATAGTGAGTTGCGTTAAGCCCTTCGACATCCTTCTTCAATTTGGGCCATAACGGTTCAGATCTGGATATAACTGCCATATAGACCGATCTCTAGATTTAAGGTCTTGTGCCAATGAAAAGGCGCAATTTATTATCCGATTTTACAAAAATTTGGGACAGTGAGTTGTGTTAGGCCCTTCAACAATCTTCTTTAATTTGGCCCAGATCGGTCCAGATTTAGATATAGCTGCCACATAGACCGATTTCTCGATTTAAGGTTTTGGGCCCATAAAAGGCGCATTTATAGTCCAATTTTGCCAAAATGTGGAACAGTGAGTTGCGTTAAGCCCTTCGACATCCTTCTTCAATTTGGCCCAGATCGGTCCAGATTTGGATATAGCTGCCATATAGACCGATTTCTCGATTTATGGTTTTGGGCCTATAAAAGGCGTATTTATTGTTCGATTCAGCGAAATTTGGGACAGTGAGTTGTGTTAGGCACTTCGTCAGTCCACTTCAATTTGGCCCAGATCGGTTCAGATTTTGATATAGCTGCCATATAGACCGATTTTTCGATTAAAGGTTTTGGGCCCATAAAAGGCGCATTTCAAGTCCAATTTTGCCAAAATGTGGAACAGTGAGTTGCGTTAAGCCCTTCGACATCCTTCTTCAATTTGGCCCAGATGGGTCCAGATTTGGATATAGCTGCCATATAGACCGATCTCTCGATTTAAGGTTTATGGCCCATAAAAGGCACATTTATAATCCGAATTCGCTGCAATTTGACACAGTGACTAGCTTTACGCTTTTCGACATCCGTGTCGAATATGGTTCAGATTGGTCTATATTCAGGTATGGCTACCAAAAAGACCAATATTTTGTTCTACGAAATTGAACAATGACTTGTACTTAATAGACCTCTCAATATCCGTGTCGAATTTGGTCCAAATCGGACCATATTTCGATAAAGCTGCTATGGGGGCATAAATTTTGCATTTTTCAACGGATTATGGCGAAAGGTGGTTTACATATATACCCGAGGCGGTGGGTATCCAAAGTTCGGCCCGGCCGAACTTAATGCCTTACTTGGTTTGGCTTCATATGACACTCATCTGAGTGGTGTTCATTTGCAAACAACACACAATGTCCATCAACCATATTGACAATCATATCCACTAAACGAGTACTTAAACGTTCGCGCATCTTTCACTCTATTGTATTTGTGCGTGTGTTTCTAGTTAACTTTGTTTTTATGTAGCATGCGATACAGACAATTGCTTTGGCCAAAGTGGCCATTGAGTGCCAAACAGTTGCAAAATCATAATTTAGGAGGAATTCGTAGAATTTTCGCCCAAATAACTTTTTTTTGGGTTTCAAACAACTAGTTTTAAACGACAACGTAGATAACGATATTGTTAACAGCATTCTAGACCAAAAATATATCCAGGGTTCACCCGGACAGAACTTAATAAAGACCTGTAGATCAAATGATTCGGAACCGATTTCTATACCTTCCATGGGTAAAGATGAAAGAACGATCCTAAGTTTGATTGATAATATGTTTTGAAAAAACAAAACCTAAAAACAAGCCTTAAGCATACATTTTGTATATTTAAAAATGCTACAATTATCACTAAAGCTGTACTCAAACTTAATTTAGACGTACATACAAATTGCTCAAGAAATTTGTTATTGCTTCAACAATTCAGGACAACACTTTTTGGACAAAGCGCATGATTAGAAGAACCAGTGTGCGTGAGAGAGAGAAATAGAACAAGATGAGCTATATATGAAGGTAGACACAACATTTACAAAAGCATTAAGACACAGTATGAGAAAGAGAACACAGAAAAAGGTAGTACCTACTGGAGAAATTTAAGTTTGCTTTCAAGTAGTGCATGTTAATATAATAAATTTTGAATATTGTTATATGATTCAACAATTTAGAGAGAAACTGTTTTTATATTTTTTCGTTTTTCTTTGCTTTTTTCAAATTTCCTTAAGCAAATACATGGAGAATTTTGACGTTCCTATTTTGCTTCATGTCGATTCATTCCGTCACTGCATTGCAAATTTCAAAAGAGTACCTACCTGTGAACTCATCCTCCCATTCTAAACCCGGATTAAGATTGTATTCATCTTGAAAAATAGAAAATGAAAAAAGAAAGAAGTTGCGACAATGTTTTTGTTTTCTATACTTGTGGTGTTGTCAACGAGATTTTATATAAAAAAATTTAAAAAAAAAGACAAAAAATATCCCATAAAATCAGCTAACTAGCCATTATAAAAAAGTATGTAAACCAAAAATATAAAAAAATTATAAGAAAAAAAATAATTTGTCGTTTAAGAAAATGTATGTTAAACATGCAGAACTCTTTGAGAAAAGTACTCCTTTTGTAATTTGAAAAAATTATAATAAAAATAATGATTGAATTATTTAAACGGAAATCATGTTAAACACAAGTGATGGTGGGATCAACAAAGTGTTTAATTTTGAAACACAGATTTATATACGACGCAAAAACTTGAATGAATGATTTTTATATTCCTATAGGCGTTCAAACTTAAGAAGAGGAAATCTTAAAGCTACACAGAAATTAAAGGATAAAATTATGGAAAAAAACACTAAAACTTAAGTTACTTGACCAGAGAACCCTCCGGCTGGCTCTTGGTTTGTTATTCTAAAAAAATATAATTTGAGGCTATTCAATTGAAATTAAAAAAAAATATGGGTGGAGAAAATAAATATGGTGATTTAGTTTTGCTGTCTAAAATTTAAAAATATTTTTTTTTTTAATTATGTATGTACATGTGTATTTTAAAATATATATATATTTCTGAAACTCATAAGAAAAACTCAAGTTTGTCAATTCGTAAAGACGAGTTCGAAAGTAAAATGGAGAAATTAAAACGAAACAAAGAAAAAAAACTTCATCATATTAAACTAATCAATCGTTTGGTTATACAAAAATTATCTAAACTAAAACAAAATAACAAAATTTTAATTCTAAGCTACACACGCGTACAACGGAAAATGGACCAAGTTCTAATATACGTATCAAGATTTACACATACATATATAAATTAAATCTAGCGATAAGTTATTTCTCGATTTCAGTCTACTACACACAAATCAATAGTTGTACACAATAAAACTCACCATAATAGTCCGTAGCATGAGCTATAAAAGAGCAACATTAAAAGAGAAAGAGAGAAACATAAATTAGCAATTAATACTGAAATATGTAATTAGCTTCAAGAAATACGCTACAGATACAAAAAGTTGACAAACTGTATGAATTTATGTGTGTATGTAGCAATACCATAAACCAAATTATGTTTGGGCAGTCATAAAATATGTAGGTTAGATTGAATGGATTTCTCACCATATGGTGAGTTCATTCGGATATCCGTTCTGGTCTATAATGGTGACCTTAAAGAAGTATAGAAAAACAAGTAAAAAGGCGTTAAGTTCGGCGGGCCGAAATTAGGATACCCACCACCTCTGGTATATATGTAAACCGCCATAATCCGTTGAAAAATGCATAGCTTATGCCCCCATAGCAGCTTTATCGAAATATGGTCCGCTTTGGACCAAATTCGACACGGTTATTGAGAGGTCTAATAAGTACAAGTCATAGTTCAATTTTGTAGAGCAAAATATTGGTCTTTTTGGTAGCCATATCCAAAAATATACCGATCTGAACCATATACGACACGGATGTCGAAGGGCCTAACACAACTCACCATTCCAAATTCCGGCGAAATCGGACAATAAATGCGCCTTAAATCGAGAGAACGGTCTATATGGCAGCCATATCCAAATCTGGACTGATTTGGTCCAAATTGCAAAAAAAATGTCGAAGAGCCTTACATTACGTACTTCCCAAATTTCGGCGAAATCACACAATAAATGCCCCTTTTATGGGAACAAAACCTTAAATCGAGAGATCGGTCTATATGGCAGCTATATTCAAATCTGGACTGATCTGGGCCAAATTGAAGAAAGATGTCGAAGGTCCTAACACAACGTACTGTCCCAAATATCGGCAACATCGGGCAATAAATGCGCCTTTTATGGGCTCAAAATCTTAGATGGAGAGATCGGTCTATATAATAAATATATCCAAATCTGGACCGATCTGTTCCATATTGCAAAAATATGCCGAGGGGCTTAACTTAACTCATTCTCACCAATTTCAGTGAAATCGGATTTTAAACGCGCCTTTTATGGACCCGAAAACTTAAATCGAGAGACCGGTCTATATGGCAGCCATTTCCAAATCTAGACCGATATGGGCCAAATTGCAGAAAGTTGTCGAAGAGTCGAACGCAACTCACTTTCCCAAATTTCGGCAAAATCGGACAATAAATGCCCCTTTTATGGGCCCAAAACTTTAAAACGAGAGATCGGTCTATGTGGCAGTTATATTCAAATCTGGACTGATCTGGACCAAATTGAAGAAAGATGTCGAAGAGCCTAACACAACTCACTGTCCCAAATTTCAGTGAAATCGGATTATAAATGCGCCTTTTATGGCTATATCCAAATCTGGACAAATCTTTTCCATATAGCAGAAGTATGTCGAGGGGCTTAACTTAACTCACTATCCCAAATTTATCGAGAGATCGGTCTATATGGCAGCTATATCCAAATATGGACCGATCTGAGCCAAATTGAAGAAGGATGTTATCTGTGCCCGACAAAAGAAAAAGACCAGGAATATATTTTATAAGCACCTAGAGCGAAAATATGAAATCTGAAATCCGCACATGACATTAATTTCGTGCTAGGAAACTTAAATGTCAGGATAGGAAAGGCCCGACGATCGAAAATATAGACTCGACGAGATAACGTCTGATAATGGATTCCGGCTAAGAGGCTTTGCCGCGGTAAAAACATTGTATTGTAGTTAGGAGCAAGTCCAGATTTCAATATCGTAAAATCCACAAGGCTACAAGGATAATGAAGTGAAAAACCAAATTGATCACGTTGTTGTAACTAGGATGTACATTTATTTGTAGTTTTGGATTATTCGATTAATCGTTTATATGAAAATTCAAGTTCAATGATTAACCGAACAAGGCCGAAAGAGATTGTCGATTATTCGATTAACCGATCAATCGAAAAATATATCTAACAAAATAAAATGGAATATACTTTTGAGATCTTATAGTACGTTTACATTGAAAAATTTATGACCTGGATTTAACTTTAATCCAAAAACAAATCCTGTCCGTTTACACTGCGTTTTGAGGGATTAAAGTGGCATATACAGTTGTTGGAAGTGAAACCAAAACACCTCGTGCAAAATTATAAATAATAATTGCGCTCTCTAGAAGCTGAAGAAGTCAAGACCCAAAATCGGTTTATATTACAGCTATATCAGGTTATGAACCGATTTGAATCATACTTCGCAGAGTTGTTGGAAGTGATACCGAAACACCACTTGCAGCTGTTCGCATAACCACACCTTATAAGTGCATCCTGGCATAGATGTTGGAAGTCATAACTCAAGTCTTTGTTTCAACCATATCGGATAATAATTGACGCTTCTTAGGGCTGAAGAAGTCAAATCTGGGGATCGGTTTATATGGGGGATATATCTGTTTATAGACCGATTCAGATCATACTTGGCATGGATGTTAGCAATCAGAACTCAAATCTTTTTGTTCCAAATTACAGACAAATCGTATAAAATTGAGGCTTCTAATGGCTCAAGAAGTCAAACCCGGGGATCGGTTTATAAGGGGGTTATATCTGTTTATAGACCGATTCGGATCACACTAAGCATGGATGACGGAAGTCGTATGTCAGGTCTTTGGGCCAAATTTTAGCCAAGTCCGGTGAAAATTGAGACTTTTAGAAGCTCCAGAGGTCAAATCGGGAGATCGGTTTATATGGTGGCTATATCCAAATCTGAACCGATATGGCCAATTTGCAATCCCCAACGACATACATCAACAAGAATCCCCTGGCTGTCGGTTGTACGTACTGCATTGACCCGATGAGGTCCCTCATCGGCAAGGGCTGCCTGCCCCTTCAGTCTACAACACACTGCTACTAGAGCAACTGGAAACATGTCATATTTTTATACCCACCACCGAAGGATGGTTGGATGGTTTTGTCATTCTGTTTGCAACACATCGAAATATCCATTTCCGACCCTATAAAGTATATATATTCTTGATCAGCGTAAAAATCTAAGACGATCTAGACATGTCTGTCCGTCTGTCTGTTGAAATCACGCTACAGTCTTTAAAAATAGAGATATTAAGCTGAAACTTTGCACAGATTCTTTTTTTGTCCATAAACAGGTTAAGTTCGAAGATGGGCTATATCGGCCTATATCTTGATATAGCCCCCATATAAAGACCGATCGGCCGATTTAGGGTCTTAGGTCCATAAAAGCCTCATTTATTATCCGATTTTGCTCAAATTTGGGACAGTGAGTTGTGTTAGGCCCCTCAACATCCTTCATCAATTTGGCCCAGATCGGTCCAGATTTGGATATAGCTGCCATATGGATCGATCCGCCGATTTAGGGTCTTGGGCCCATAAAAGCCACATTTATTAACCGATTTTGCTGAAATTTGGGACAGTTAGTTGTCTTATGCCCATCGACATCTTCCTTCATCAATTTGGCCCTGATCGGTTCAGATTTGGATATAGCTGCCATATCGACTGATCTCTAGATTTAAAGTTTTGAGCCTATAAAAGGCACATTTATTGTCCCATGTCCCCAAAATTTAGGACAGTGAGTTAAGTTTAGCCCCTTGATATACTACTGCAATATGGCATAGATCGGTCCAGATTTGGATATAGCTGCCATATAGACTGATCTCTCGGTTTTAGGTTTTGGGGCCATAAAAGACGCATTTATTGTCCGATTTTGCCGAAATTTGGGACAGTGAGTTGTGTTAGGCCAGTCGACATCCTTCATTCATTTGGCTCAGATCGGTCCATATTTTAATATAGCTGCCATATAGACCGATCTCTCGATTTAAGGTTTTGGGCCCATAAAAGGCGCATTTATTGTCCGATTTGTTTGAAATTTGCGACAGTGCGTTGTGTTAGGCTTTTCGACATTTTTCTGCACCTTGGCCCAAATCGATCCATATTTGGATATGGCTGCCATGTAGACCGATATCTCGATTTAAAGTCATAAGCACCATAAAAGGCGCATTTATAATCCGATTTCATTGAAATTTGACTAAGTGACTTATGTTAGACTTTTCGACATCCGTGTCGTATATGGTTCAGATCGGTTTATTTTTAGATATAGCTACTGTACTTATTAGTATTTGGTCCAAATCGGAACATATTTCGGATTTTGATGAAAGGTGGTTAACATATATATCCAAGGGGTGTTTTTTTCATACTTTACCTATTTTACAAACATAATTTGGTTTATTTTCAACATTTTTGAATTCATTTTCTTAATAATGCTATAAAATATTTGGTGAAAATGTTTTTTTTTTTAATTAACAAGCATTGTTATTGTTTCGAGTACAAAAAAGTATGCAAAACTTTCATTAGTATAAGTATGTGCACAATAATTAATAAGAATGTGTAATTATTGCACTAAATATAACCAAAAAGACTGGCGGCAAAACTCATATTGGATAAAAAACAAAATAATTTCTTGATTGTAGGCAAAAAATAAATGCAAACACAAAAGAAAAATCGAAAAGAAAGAACACATCATAATTCAAGTTAGTAAAATTACCAGTACCTTTGCGTGGTCTCCACCAATCCTCCATATATCCTGACAGAGGTGAGGAGTGGCAAGAAAGAACTGTATTTGTTATTTTATTTCACTACGTTCTTCATATGTATTGATAAGATTATATTCGTATAAGGCTAGTTTAGAAATTAGTTTACAAAGTCATAGTTGGGCATACTAACAGAGATAGAGATAGTAGAGAGTAGATAGGTAGGTAGGTAGGAAGCTGTACATGCCAAATACATTTGAATTTATTTTAAAATAATAAAATGCACAATTACTTTACCAGTTCTAATGTAGATACTTTTAAGGATACAACTTTTCTGTGTGTCTGGGAAGATTTTTCAAAGGATTGTGATACACCGAAAATTAACAAAAAAAAATCTAATAAATAAAAACGGAAGTTTTTTTACTAAGGACATTTAATTCCACTTAAAGATGCAACGTCTGTAAAACAGATATCTGTATATCGCTTAGAAAGTGTGATTTAAATCCATTTAAAACCATTGCCAACTATGTTGATAATCATTAAAACTGTCCCATTTTTTGCCAGAATAAAAACGGAATTTATTTCTATAAGAATCAAATATCTTATGCTGGGGAATAAATCACAATTGCGAGGAGAGAATTAACAAAACGGCTAGAAAACAAGATATACACAACGAACCACTAGTGAAGGACTGCTTTGCATTTCTAATGCGCAACTATAAGGACTTCCCTGGGCATCTTTCTTTTGGGCATTCTTTATTGGCGCCTTTAAATAACCAATGGCCACCATGTTCCCGTGCTGTCTAAGCAATACCTTTTGGGCTGTTATCGCAGAAACCATCCAAATCATCATCTTGTAGATAGATACCCACCGCCCAGAAGCCTTAAGGTAGATCTACACGATCTAGAGCGTGAGGTTCAGCGCTACAAGAGAGAACCTCTAGATCAAGCGGCATATCAAGCGGGTCTGAACAACATTCATGCAGACACGGTAGCAGACGCTACCGGGTGAATGTAGTACTTGGAGAACGACCGCCACCCATTGCACCCGAAGAAACCGACCTCCCCCGGCAAACCAGAGTAGTTCTGGCTCAATTACGTTCCGGCAGATGCAGCCGCCTCATTTCCCACAGAGCTAGGATTGATGCCGACGTGCAAGATGTATGTCCCGATTGTAACCAGGGACCGCACGATACACGTCACCTGTTTAACTGCCCGGCCAGACCCACTCGACTCAGACCCAGATCCCTGTGGACGCACCCCATCTTAGTCGCAGAATTCCTGGGTCTTGACACTCAACAGAATCAAGCAGACGAAAGATAGAACACAATAAACTGCTACAACAACAACAACAACAACAATAGACTGATTTTCCTGTTTTTGGAATGAAAATGACCTCTGTGTCCCTCCATCTCACAAGTATTTTTGACATGCTGATATAAGCAGAGTATTTCACAGGAAGCCAGTCTATCGGACAATCCTGTAGTAGGACCCATGATGCATTATCAGGTTCTGACGATTTAAGGCATCAGGATAGGATAAACGCCTACCTCATCGATCTTGCCGAGCTGAATGTGAAAGTCGATGGAGAAACGAATCTGACCATTAGGTTCCCAAAATACTCGGTGTCGCATTTGACGGCTCTTTCACGTCCTCCGCATATGCCACTGTTATTTGCGAGAGGAAGACACAAGTTGCTCAAGTCTCTGTATTGGAATGTATTGTGGACTGTATTGGAATGTATTGTGGACACCATGATAAAGAGTAGGACATCCAGCGAACTGCTCAAATGCAAACAGCATGCCTATGATAAGAGAAGGTCGGTGGAGACTGCCCTGCAGGAGATTGTGTATAAAATAGAAGAATCCCTCGATGCCAAAACGTACACCCTGGCGGTATGCACTGACATCGAGGGGGCTTTTAAAAATGTGCGGACGGACACACTGATCCAATCCTTAGACCAGTACCGGATCCTTAGAGACTAGATAAACCTTATTCTAAGGAACAGGTGGATAAATTCTGTGTCCCATGGCATAAATATAAGGGAGAAAGTGGTACAAGGCACGGCACAGGGGGCATTTTATAGCCACTTCTATGGGTGACCACCATAAATGACCTATTACGGATGAAATATGCCTGTTCACAAGGAAGACGAATGTGGGCCAATTTAACGCACCACGTTTCCTCAATAAGACGATTTCGATATCTGACAAGTGCAAATACATAGGTGTTGTCTTGGACAGGAAACTGAATTGGAAGTGTCACATTCAGAAGCGTACTGAGAAGGCTCACAGATGTTGGGCACAATGTAGACGGCCGTAGGCCCGAAATGGGGGCTGAATCCGCGGATAGTCCACTGGCTCTACAGGAGCATGATAAGACCAATACTCACTTATGCCTCAGTAGTTTGGGTGGATTGCTATGGAGAACATGTGCAACATAAGGACCATACAACAGGTACAGAGAACATGTCGTCTTGGCATAGGCGGAGCGATGAGTACCACGCTCCATACGACCCATTGACATACACATTAAGTGTGAGGCAGCCACTGCGGCTATGAGACTTAAGGCGATAGGAGAATGGATTGAGGATGGGTGTAGCTCATACCATCGCGGTATAATCGAGGCGACGATAGGAAACCTGGAAGGAAGGGAAGAGGTTTCCGATCGAATACCTGAGATGAATCCTGAAGCCGAGTTCGAGGCACTGCTGCCATCGGCACAATCTTGTATTGACGGAACCCTAGCATGGTCATCTGGAAGATCATGTTACACGGATGGATCAAAGCTAGGGGACAAAGTGGGCCTAGGGGTCTACATTGAGAATCCAGGGACTGAGATCTGTTTTAGACTGCCTGACCATGTGGTGCTAACGCGAAGACGTCGAGTGGAACATTTTTACCGAAAGTAAAATTGCCATAAGGGCAATAACAATCAGGACGGTAAGGCAACAGTCTTGCAGTGTAAGAAGGAGATTAACACCTTCTCTGAGAATGGCACAATCCGCATCGTTTAGGTGAGGGGCCAAAACGGAGTAAGATGAAATAAAAGGGCAGACGATTTGGCGATGGAGGCCAGAGGACTGCCTTGGTTGAAACGAAGCCTTTCGGGTCGATGGAGTCCGATTTATGGGAGTGGGAGACGAATACGGTTTTGCAACATCGTGGAACAGCGAAACGGTCGGTAGGACGGCGAAAATCCTATGGGTGGATCCAGATCGTGAGAAGACGAGGCTATTACTGACAGGAAGCAAGAAGGAGGTCAGTATAGCTATTGGTATCATAACGGGACACATAGGACTACGAACTCACTTATGTAAAATCGGTGCGGCAAGTGATAGCATGTGTAGGGCATGCGGGGAAGATGATAAGATGTTGGAGCATTTCTTTTGTCATTGCCCGGCTTTCGCGTCTAACAGATACCGGCACTTAGGTGGAGACACAATACCAGACAGGAACCAACTGAGGGGAGAGGTATTGAAAACAATTAAGGATTTTGTAAGTAGCATGGTTACTTTACAGTTTTTAGAGCGGACAAGGCGATTACTGGCTTAGGTTTATGTCTATAGTGGACCTAACCTAAGAGGAAGCAAGAAGTACGTCAATATGTCATTCGGCATAATTATGGACCACATAAGACTCTGGGGTAGTTATGCAGAATATGTGCCGCGAATAATACATGTGGGGAAGATGATGAGACGATGGAATATTTGCTATGTCAATCCTGGCTTTCCCAGCTAACAGACTCCGACAGTTGCGTACGGATACGATATGGGACTTAAACCAGGGATTTTGTGAGCAGCTCAGAATTCCTGACAGACTATTTCATGGTTACTTTTCGGATTTGGAGGGTTTTGAAGAAATATGTATCTACGAATAGTCCTAGTGTACGCTTGACCTTCTATTTTTTTCAGTTGTGATTCAAGCCCAGCACCTTCGGTAAGCGAGAGTACACCAATTACACTGTTCTACCGAAAATTAAACATATAGAATGGATGGTAAAAAATTCTTTAAAATTAATAATAATATTCTCCTAAGCTTCTTAGCACGATAACAGTTTGTTTGGGAGTTCATATCAATACTATTTATCTAGTTATGATAAAATTGTAAAAAATGCGTCTATAGCATAACCAAACATATCTCAGACTAATGATTGAAATTCATACAAACATTTATTTGTTCATTACCTTCAGGGATATTTGTAGAGAAATTTATATAGAAATAGAAAATATTATTTGCTTAAATATGCGTAACAACAAACCAACTACCAATCTATGACTACATATTTTGAAAAGTTTTGTAAAAAGTAAAAGCGTGCTAAGTTCGGCCGGGCCGAACTTTTGAATACCCACCACCTCGGGTATATATGTAAACCCTCTTTCGTCGCAATCCGGTGAAACTGGGATAAATTAAGCACTCTAAGAGATACACTTCAGGAAGCTCTACGTGCAACAGCAAAGTGGGCTACCGAAAGTGGTCCGGGTATAAATCCGTGCAAGACAGAAGTATTTCCTTTCAGCAGGAGATACAGTTGAACCTGTCTTCTCGGGTGGAGAGAATGTTCCATTTACAGAAAGACCAAAATACCTGTGTTTTGCTGGACAGGAAATTGAACTTCAAATCCAATATTTTGGAGAGGTCAAGAAAGGAAGCTCTTGCACTATACACCTGCAAGTTGGGGATTTAGACGGCGTGTTATGCATTGGGTATATACTGCGATTGTCAGACCTATTATGCTATATGATGTTGTGGTCTGGTGGACTGCGCTTCAAAAATCCACCTACTGCTCAATACTTAACCGGATCCAAAGAGTGGCTTGTTTGTGCATCGCAGCCGCACTGAGGGCGACACCATCATCTGATGCACTGAATTTACATCTTATGCCTCTGGACATTGTGGCTACCCAAATTGCAGCGACCACTGCCGTGAGGTTAAGAGAGCTTTCTCATTGGTCATGTGGCGGCTACGGACACTGTTTTATCCTTAATACAATATCCAATGTTCCAGACAGTGTGGATGACACCCTACCTGAGCTGCTTTTTGATAAAAATTACTGTACCACTATTCCTGATGGAACCGATAGGAACTACGATATCCCTGGTAACACAAGTTACATAGACTTCTATACGGATGGTTCCAAACTAAACGACCAGGTGGGCTTGGGGGTGTACTCTAAAGATCTAGAACTGGTCATATCGAAGAGGTTACCCGACCACTGCAGTGTGTATCAAGCAGAAGTCCTTGCAATTAAGTAAGTGGTGGAATGGCTAAGATATTATGTCATTACAACGATTGACATAAATATCTTCTCAGACAGCCAGGCAGCCATTAAATACCTGGAGAACGTATTTCTGAACTGTCGCAAATCTCTCAACAAGATGGCTGAACAGTTCAAAATTCATCTGTTCTGGGTGCCGGGCCACAGAGATATCCCAGGGAGTTCTAAAGCAGACGAGCTTGCGAGACTAGGAACTACCTTACACACTCCAGGGTTACTGGAATCTGTGGGTATGCCTCTAGCGATATGTAAGCTAAGTTTTCAGGACCAGGCCCGAAGGGCAACGAATGATAGATGGTCACAAAGAGGGGGCTGTGAGCATTACAAAACTATGTGGCCTAATCTAGACTTGAAAAGGTCCACAGCTTTGCTGTCATTGGCTAGAACAGACGTCTCAGTCATTGTGCTCGTCATGACAGGTCACTGTCTAATCGGAAAACATGCTGACAGGCTGAAGGTTGCCAGCAACGACTTTTGCAGAAGCTGTAGGGACATGGTGGACGAAGAGACTATAGAACACCTTCGGTGTGTGTCCCGCACTAACAGTTAGAAGAAGTTCCACCTTAATTTTTAATTTCCTTTCAAATATTTATTAATTTTCCACTCACAAACTAAAACTGTCATAACAAAAACTTTTAAAATCAACAAAAATCCTTTCTCTTCAGTCGTATTAAAACCATATATAATCATAACGACATAAAAGCACAAAATTAGAGGATTCAGAGCAAAAAACTATGCAAGTAGGCAAAAAAAATAATAAAACTATGTCATTCCAAAAATGTTCTATCATCATAAGGTAGGGTAGATTTGAGAAGGTATAGAGTATAGAATAGATAACAAATACTTGTAACGCATTCACTCAACTTCAACATGGTTAGGATAAATCAATAACAATGGGATTAATGGAAACATTGAACAATAGAAACGCTAGAATAACACACTTAACAATAATGATACGTACCATCACGCTCATGGCCACCGGTACTTTGTGTTTGGGTCTGTTTAGAATAGGTGAGTGTTTCTTTTGGTGGAATGTTAGTGGCCTGAACACTATAGACACTCAAGTTTAAGGGTTTCTTGCCAGCACTATAGAGACAGATAATCAATGGAAATTTATATAAAATCTTGAATATCCTGGTATAACACACACAAACATTACCTAGTGCCATTCATATTCGTTTGCAGACTGACATCTGGTGTCTGAGTATTAGAGTTGTCCGAATTCAATGAATTTACCGAAGACAATGAAGTAAGAACTTCAGAAACTGGTGCCACACCCAATGAAGAAAGCATTTCATCCAAATCCCTGAAATTGTGTAACAAAAAATTGAGCATGGGAGTTTTTTTATCTGTGCCAACATTTTCTTACTTTCTTTGATCCTTTTCTGAGCTTCTTACAGCAAGTTCCTCCATATCTTTCATTTCTTTTTCACGCCGACGTCTGTCTTTTTCTTCGCGCAAAGCCGCTAACCTGGCTTTCTTGCGCTCCAATTCAGCTTTGCGATCCATGTCTTTAGGATTTTTGTGACTTTTGGTGTTTAGAGGGGTTTATGATCTTTAGATAATCTCAAACTTGGCGGTGTTCTGAAATAAAGGGATTTATTAAATGTTGAGATTCTCCTTCCAAACTAAATTAAAAACAATTTCAATATAAACATAGATAGTATTGCTATGTATTGATGAGTCAGTAAGCACCGGAATATTCAACTGTTAAATTAGCTATTGCCAATTTTGTTGTAGGCATTTTTAATAAGTCTACTGACTACTATTGTGCTAAGGCTAATGTGAATGAGTCACCTTATCTTTGGGCAGAAGAATGTATTGGGTTGCCCAAAAAGTAATTGCGGATTTTTTAAAAGAAAGTAAATGCATTTTTAATTAAACTTAGAATGAACTCTAATCAAATATACTTTTTTTACACGTTTTTTCTAAAGCAAGCTAAAAGTAACAGAAGAAAGAATGCAATTACAGAGTCACAAGCTGTGAAAAAATTTGTCAACGCCGACTATATGAAAAATCCGCAATTACTTTTTGGGCAACCCAATAGCTTGAAAAACATCAACCAACTTTGTAGTTTTGACAAAAGTGCTTCTAGGGCCGTACCAGAAGCTTCTTTAAACCCATAGCAGCCGGTTCTATGTACCAGATTGATCCGATGTAATATACACCGTCCAAAGGCTGCCGCATCAATGATTTATCATTTTTTCGTCAAGAAAGAGGCAACCGCCGGAGTACATGCACCGAATGCTTCTTGCCCCTGTCGGGATTATAGACAACCCCCGACTTTGGTTCTATTCGGTTTACCAAAACCGCATCCATCATCGGTGGGTGTCAGTGAGGTGTAATCGGTGCATGGAGTGGGCGCATTTCCGTTCGTTGTTGTTGTTGTTGTAGCAGTTTATTGTGTTCTATCTTTCGACTGCTTGATTCTATTGGGTGTCAAGACCCAGGAACTCTGCGACTAAGATGGTGGACGCACCCACAGGGATCTGGGTCTGAGTCGATTGGGTCTGGCTGCCATGTGGTCCCTGGTTACAATCGAGACACACATCTTGCATGTCGGCATCAATCCTTGCTCTGTAGGAGTTGAGGCGATTGCATCTGCCGGAACTTAATTGAGCCAAAACTACTCTGCTTTGCCGGGGGAGGTCAATTTCTTCAGGTGCAATGGGAGGCGGTCCTTCTCCAAAGACTACATTCACCCGGTAGCTATTTACCGCATCTGCTACCGTGACTGCATGAATGTTGGCTAGACCTGCTTGATATACCGCTTGATTTAAAGGCTCTCTAGAGGAAGCCTTAAGGCTTCTGGGCGGTGGATATCTATGCACAAGATGATGATTTGGATGGTCTCTGCGACAACAGCTCAAAAGGTATTGCTTAGACAGCATGTAGTTATGTCTTCGCACTGGTAGGATCTTTGTCTCCTGATGGAGGTGGTCCATATGAGAACTGAGGAGACAGCCCGTGGCAGTTCGGAGGGCGGCATTTTGACAAATCTGAATATTATTCCACTGCGTGTCACAGAGCTGACGAGACCACACTGTCGCTGCATAACTCGCCAGAGACCAGTCAATTGCTTTGTACGTGGTCAACAAGGTTTCTTTGTCTGCACATCAAGTGCTGCCGGCAAGTGACTTGAGGAACTTGTTTCTACTTTTGACTTTATGTAAATTGCTCCGGCATGTGGGGAGAAAGTGTAGGAGCTGTCAAATGTGACGCCAAGTATTTTGGGAAACTTGATGGTCGGAATCATTTCTCCATCGACCATCACAGTCAGCTCAGTATTCACCTCACGCGTATTTGTAGTGAACAGTGTGGCTGAAGATTTGGTGGCGGATATCTTCAGATTTCTTGCAGCAAAATATGAGGCAAGCTCGTTGAGATAGACGTTCAACCTATCGCAGATGTCATCAATGGGTGGGGGCCTGATGCCATGATCGTACAATCGTCCGCATATGATACGATCTCTATGCCGTCTGGAGGAGGTGGGATGGACGATAGGTAGAGGTTAAACAGAGCCGGACATATCACCCCACCTTGGGGAACTCCCTGTTTCACTCTACGGTGTTTTGACTTCTTATCCCTAAATTCCACAAATGACTGGCGGCCACACAGATAATTCGCGACCCAACGTTTCAGGCCTGGCTGGAGGGACGTGTTGGCGATGTCCTCAAATAATTTGGCATGGCTGACCGAATGCCTTCGATAGGTCCAGAACCACGAGGACCGTCCTATCACATGGCCTGGGTTGATTGAAGCCACGGCAAATGTGTGTGGTGATGGCATGCAAAGCTGTTGTTGTGCTGTGCAGTCTCCGAAATCCGTGTTGATGCTCGGCGAAAGAAAATTCTCCTACGAGGCTCGGGAGGAGTAATGCCGCAAGCATCTTAGCCACTGGTGAGAGAAGGGAGATCGGTCTGTACGACTCCCCCAAACTCGGGTCCTTTCCAGTCTTCAGTAGCGGGACCACTCTGCCCATCTTCCAGACATCGGGTACTATAAGATTGTAAAAAGATAGGTTGTGGACAGTTGTAAGGTACTCAACTCCAGGTAGATACAGATTCTTCAGTGAAGAGATTCCGTTGAACTCAACGCCTACGATTAGGATGACATTCGTAACTTCGCCCACGGTAAATTGTGATGGCTGCCCATCGGCTCGTAGACCACAAATACGGCGAATGGCTATACTCGTAGCCCTGCCACTCTCGGGATGCACAATAAATTGGCCGCACTTGGGGTATTTATACCGGCTGGATTAAAACGAGAGGCTGCTGCGTTAATGATGTCTCGGAATTTCCTCTCGGCCACTAGCACATCCGAGGGGGGTGTCAGTTCACTGAAACGGCGATTGGTGTACTCTCTGAAGCTAGCCCAATCGGCTTTCTTCTGATTGATAAACGTCCGGCGCTAAGAGGTTACGAAGTCAGGTGGTCGGACGTTGGTGGGAATTATGGGAAGGTGGTCTGGCCCCAAAGAGATGACGGCTTGCCAGGATACGTCACGCAGGAGATGCAATGGAAATTTCTGGCGAGCTGCTGAAACTCCTCGTAATCCTAGTGGGGGCATCCTCATTCACCATGCAAAACGTGGGGCTTTAAATCTGCTCTGCCAAAGCTATGCCACACTGTTCGTTACCTAGGGGAGAATGCCATGAAGTGTGATGCGCATTAAAGTCCTCTAGAACCAGACGATTATGGCCTGATAGTAACCCCCTTATGTCGTGGTTGTAAGCTTGGCCATTAATTGGGACACAGCTACCAACCGGCACTATGTACACGTTGTATAACTCTGTCGCGGCAGTACCGTACCTGACTGCTATCGCCACGCACTCTAGCGCCAGGCGCAGGCGAGATGGGTCTATATTGCACGGAATGGTGTATCACGAAGGCCAATCCCCCACCTCCATTCCTTGAGCGATCCTTACGTAGCACATTGTATCCGTGACAACTGTGCAAGCTGCAGGTGTTGGCCAGCTTTGTCTCCTGGATCGCTGCGACCAATATGTTCTTCCGACTCATAAAATCCACAATCTCATCGATCTTGCCACGGAGACCATTGCAGTTTAGTTGCAAAAATGATACACTTCCCAGCACTGGCCTGGCAATATTAAGGCTGGGATGCAAATAATTTGCAAATTTTGCCCCTGAACATTCCACTAAGGAACAGGGGCAAACTTCTCACATATCAATGAGAGCAGTCCGAATCAAGTTTAAGCTCAATGAAAAGGGGCCTCCTTTATAAAGCCTAGTCGGAACGGCGTACCATAGTGCGACACCTCTTGGGAGGGAAGTTTTACGTGGCATAGATGTTGCCAGCATTAGGAGGGGAACACCACCGGTGAACAATTTTTATGATGGTCTCGCCAGGATTCGAACCCAGGCGTTCAGCGTCATAGGCGGACATGCTAACCTCTGCGCTACGGTTAGCACGTGAGAGGTCTGGGGGGGTCACATAGTCTGACGACGAGGACGCAGAAGGCGACGACGACGACGCTTGTGACCCACTGCTGGCTGTGTTCACACAGCACCTTGCGACATATCCAGACAACAACTAATCCCATGGCAGCCGGTTGTAAGTACCGGATTGACCCGATGAATTCCTTCATCGGCAAGGGCTGCCGCCTCAGTGTACGACACACTGCTACTACAACATATCCAGTATGACTGTACTCCCGTAGTAAAGTGAGGCCAAAGCAAGATCGGAAATGTACCCACTCCATGCGCTGGTTACACCTCACCGACACCGACCGATGATAGGGGCGGTTCTGGCAAACCGAACAGAATCAGGGTCCGGAGTTATTTCCAATCCCGGCACGGACCAGAAGCGTGTGGAGAAGGCACTCCAGGATGTGCCTCTCCCATGACGAAAAAAGACGAACACGTACACTGAGGCGACAGCCCTTGCCGATGAAGGATTCCATCGGGTCAATCCGGTGCGTACAACCAGCTGCCATGGGATTGTCGATACAGCTGTTGCAGCTACTCCGTATGGAACATTCCGCAATACGCAACTTGTGTACGCTTCCGGTAGCTCGCAACCAAGCTCCTCGTGGCAGCAATTAACACCACAATGTTCCAGCTTTTGTGGTGCTCACAGCTATCCCGTGCCGGGAGCCACCAGACGTCTCTCGATTTGGTGACCTATCCATAAGCCGGCAGATGCGATAACAGCACAGTAGATACTGCTTAGACAAACCATAATTATCTTCGTACTGGAAGGATCTTTGTCGTCTAATGAGAAAAAAGGAGACAGCCATTCACAGTTATTAAACCAATATTCTGGCAATGCGTATAGCTCAACTGGCAAGTACAGAATGACACTGCCTAGTTCACCACTACCGGTTTATTGTATTACATTTGGACAAACAAAGCCATGGCAGTCGATTGTGCGCACCGGATTGACCAGATGGGGTCCTTCATCGGCAAAGGGCTGCCTCCTCAGTGTACAACACACTGCTACAGCACGGGATAGTAGTGAGCACCACAAGCTGGAACATTGAGGCCCAATCTGTGTGGTGTTAATTGCTGTCACGAGAAGCTTAGCTGCGAGCTGAGTGTCAGTGAGAGGTCGGGTGGCACCGGTTCTTCCACAAATACTGAGTGCCTATGATGCTCGATGTGGCACCATAGTTATTGACGCCTTTAAATAACCAATGACCAACCTATTCCCGCGGCGATCGTTCCTTTGGACTGGAACGAGCTGGCTCACATATAGGAGCTTGACGAGGATCGCTATCTCCACATGAAAATGTGGTTACCACAACAACATTTAGTTAATAAGTTTTTGTCATCACTCCAAAGAGTTGTCTATAGGAATAGGAATAGCTATAAAATACCAAACAGTGTGCCCTCAGCTACTTATCCCTAAATTTTATGCCATAAGATGGGTAATCGCTATAAAATACCAAACAGTGTGCCCTCAGCTACTTATCCCTAAATTTTATTCCATAAGATGGATAATCGTCTGTTCCTTAGTAAATGTTTTCTTAATTTCAGTCTTTGACAGTTCCTCCTAAGGTTGAGGTTGATTTTCCAACCGTTGAAATAAAGCTTCTACAAATGACGTTACTTCCTATCTTCATCCTCTTAGGAGTATTTTCATGTGGAGGTGGCGATCCTCGTCAAGCTCCTGTAGGTGAGTAAGCTCGTTCCGGTCTAAAGGACCGATCGGCGCGGGAACATGGTGGCCATTGTTTATATAAAGCGCCAATAACTCGTCTTGTCATATCTAGCATCATAGGCACTCAGTATTTGTGCAAGAGCTGGTGCCACCCGACCTCTCACTGAGACTCTCCACTCGATACCGCTGTTTGTCCGCGACTGCAGTTACAGCTACTCCGTATGGAGAATTCCACTATCCGCAACCTGTGGACGCTCCCGGTAGCTCGCATCTAAGCTACTCGTGACATCAATGAACACCACACAGATCGGACCTTAATGCTTCAGATTGTATGGTGATCACAGCTAGGCCGTGCCGGGAGGAGTTTTCTATGTAGCCAGAGCAATATCCGTCGTCGTCTTCGTTGTAGCAGTGTGTAATACACTGAGGCGGCAGCCCTTGCCGATGAAGAACTCTATCGGGTCAATTCCGGTAGGTACAACCGGCTGCCATGGGATTGGAGCAATATCCGTTCCATCACATAGGAGTTCATTAGGGGTGTGTAATGTGTTTTCTAGCTTTTCAAGTTAATCCGCTCTCCTATTTTCTAAAGTACCATTGAGGTATCATTGGTCCCGGTAGCAAAAACATTTCATTTTCAACTGTTTAATCATCCCGTATAGGTTTGGGACGGTCAAAGATGACGGAAAAATGTTAATGTATAACTCTATCATTATAAAAGCGATTATTTGCTTAAACCCCGATACAGTGTTCACCCAGCCTTACAAACACACACCGATACTTCACAATGGGGACCATGAAAAGGTCTTAAATTATGGCCGAATATTTTATTCTCTTCAATTTGATGTTATATGCGTTATTCATTTTATATTCTGTAGAGCTGGGCTTAGCAAAATGTCAATCAATTTCCCCCTTACTTGGTTTATAAGTGACTCACATCATATGGGTATGAGTGGAATTTATGAAAGAGTAGAGAAACCCAAAACAATTCCTTAATTTAAATTAAGAGCCTATTTTCATACACCCCATGTAGGACTTTAGATTCCTCTTTACTAGAGGGCGTCTTTTTTCTGAAACACATGTTTGGTAAACGGTGCGGATAGGTGAGGAACCTTTCAAACTTAACTCCAGAAAGTGGATTAGTTGAATTCATTTCATTTCATTTCATTTCATTTATTAACCAAATATGTAATATAAAGCCAATAAGGCCCATAAAATAATTACATACAAACATTTCAGTAACCTGAGTATAACAGATAATTAAATTCATTTCTTAACATAATGAGGTACTTTATTATATTTACCTAATATTTGGCTCCCCAGCCATTAAAAATAAAGAATATAAAAGAAATCCAAATGGAAGAGAGCGATAAATAGAAAGTGGTCCAACAAAGTGCACAAGAATTAAAAAAAAGCGCAGCTATATTTAAAAATAGTGCAGCTTTGAAAATCCGATGTAAGAATAGAACAAGGAGAAAAAAATTAACCATCAGCAAAAGAGTTATAAAAATCAAAAAGTTTTAAACGGAAAACGTTGTTGGAATGGGAAAAGATGCGTAATTCATGAGGCAGTCGGTTCCAGCATCTTGCTACTCTAACAGCATATGATCTCGCATATATGTTTCTTCTAATTCTAGGAATAAATAATTGCGGGTTTCTAGTAGACCGAGAGAATACAAAAATTCTCCTTAGAGGAACAGGTCTAATATTAGCAAAAGCGTTATGAAAAAGTAGTAAATTCCTACACTCAACAAACCTTTTAAATGAGCAATTAAGAAAACGTTTTACGAAGCAAGATATACGATCTCGTCTTCGGACATTGTAGACAAACCGCACAACGGAATTTACAATTCGCCTCAATTTAGTAAAGTTAGCCTGAATAGTACCTGAAAAAACCTCCAAACCGTAAAGTATCTGAGACATTAACAGAGAATAAGCCAGAAGCTTTCTCACCTTGAAAGGTAGGTAAACAATAGAAGAATACATTTTACGAAGGCAAGACCAAACCTTCCCTGACAAGGCATCAATATGGTACCTAAAAGATAACTCAGTGTCAACAATAACACCCAAACATCTATGTCGGTCGACAAACTCAATCTCCGAATTTCCAACAAAAATGTTAAGAGAAGTGGTAGTAAAGTTTCCAAACATTAGAGCCTTGGATTTAGAGGGATTAATCCTTAAAGCATTGGCAGAAGCCCAGTTAACAACCCTGCCCAAAACCGAATTTATATCATTCTCAAGAATATCAGGTGTTGTAGAACTGCCATTAAAAAGCAAGAAAATGTCATCAGCAAACATAAACGCCTCACAACTCCTACAAGAAGTAACACGATGCAAATCATTCACGTAAAGTATAAATAAAAGTGGACCCAAGATGGAACCTTGTGGTACACCAGAATGAAGAGAAAGCATGCTTGAGTTTGCACCGCTCAGAACCACAAACTGAGATCTGTTACTTAAGTAAGAAAGTATCAGTTTGCAGGCAGATGTAGAAAAATTGAAAAAATCACGCAATTTAGTAAGTAATCGAACAAAATTAATAGAATTGAAGGCTTTTGACAAGTCAAGAGAAACCATCACACTGCGTTTTCCGTTATTGGCATTCACTCGGATGGAATCAGTTAGCTTAAGCAGCAAATGAGTGGTGTTGAGTCCTTGGCGAAAGGCATATTGCATATCGTGTATTCGAAGCTGCGATGATTGTAATATTTGATTCTTCATTATGTGTTCAACAATCTTAGACATTGCAGGAAGTATGGAGATAGGCCGTAAATCATCAACCCTTCTAACATGCTTCGCTTTGGGAATCGGTATAACCCTGGCAATCTTCCAAGCCAAGGGAAAAGAAGAAGACATCAGAATAAAATTAACAAGATCCAAAATAACATCGGAAACATAAGGAAAGACGGTCTTGATAAAACGCATTGGAATACCATCCACACCAACTGACCCAGACTTCCCCCTACTTATAGCTTCAATAATTTCAAACTCATTCACACAACAAAACGAAAAGGAAGAGTCAGTCTCTCCTTCACATGAGAATTGAGACCCATCATCGTGCGTTCCACCACCTTCAACAAAAAACTCATTAACTTCGTTCGCATCAAAATCATCATTGAAGTTATCATCACCAACATATCCAGAACGTTTGAGAACTTTCCACATACCAGTTGCATCAAGCCCCCAAAAAAGTTTAGAAAAATGGTTGCGTCTTATCCGACGAATAACAGACTTCGCTTTGTTCCTATACTTGCAATACGTTTTCCACTTCTCATCTGATCTACAAGATAGAAATGCAGAATAAGACAAATCCCTTAAAGATCTAGCAAGAACAATCTCTCTAGACTCCATCCACTTGTCATTACAATCACGTAACTTTCTCTTGACTGTAGGAACAAAAGAGAACAAACTATTTAGGAGAGAGGAAACCAGTGCGCATTTAGTATCAACATCCCTGGCGTTGAAGACTACATAACGGTCGAAATCTTCTAAAGAGGCAAACAAACCAACCCAATCAATATTTTTGTAGTCACGAAACTCAAAAAACTCAGGTGGCTGCTGAAAACTATAATGAAGAGATGCAAATATAAGAGAATGGTCAGAAACGGAGGGACACTGTACTTGGTCCGAATAAGAAATTAAAGAAGGGTTACTAACTAACATGAAATCAATTAAAGAAGTAGACCGGCACCTTAAATCAAAATGTGTAGGTTTGGAATTGTGAACCAAGTTTAAGTTATATCTCGTACAAAAAGAACGACATGAATTCGCCCTAGAAATATTAAAGAGGTTACAATTGAAATCTCCAAGGACAACAACTCCTGCATACCTAGAAAAAAGATCTTTATGACAGCTCTCAAAGTCGTCCAAATCACCTGTCGGTAAGTATACAACACCAAGAAGCAGCTTAACCTCATTTAAGATCAACTCAATAAATAGCGACTCACAACGTGAACCGGACGACTTAAAAACAATTCTATAACGTAACCCATTAGCTATGTACATCGCTACACCTCCTCCCCTACCAGAAATTAGACGGTCATTTCGACATATTTTATATCCGGGTACAGAGATCATGCGGTTCGAAATATCCGATGTAAGCCACGTTTCAGAGACCGCAAATATGTTAAAGAAGTTCTCATTAAGAATAGAACGCAGCTCGTTAATTTTAAAAGGTGGTCTTAGACTCCTGCAATTCATATGAGATATACTTAATTGATTTCGAAACCGTAGGAGAACAGATTTAATATATGAATTATCGTGCACTATAGGACCAAGATTATCATCAGAAATCATCATAGTAGATTAAGGCGGGGAACCAAATTGTGGAATAAAAAAACAAACAATTCTTGTGTATGTAAAAAGGGAAGTAGTTCAATTCTTCTAACACACTCTATGTCTTTTGCAAATTGCGGCAGCACATTGCCCATAACTTTCACAAAAAAATTATTTTAAATAAATATTTGATCAGCAGCATTTTCTTCGCTTAATCGATAATTGGAAAGGTAAATGCAATTTTCTCAAAAATGTTTATTTTTTTTAGAAATTTCAGTATGTTTGCATTTGTATATTATGTGTATATATTATAGGGACATGTATATAGAGAATCCTATTCGCACACATCCCATATGCATTTGGTGGGCAGTAATTTTGTTATTTTTGTCACACAAGAAATATGCAAAGTAACTTCCGAAAACAACAACAAACAGCTTTTATGTAAAGGTGTTGTATCTCGTTTATTAAAGGTGGTTAAAGAAATAAGTCATCATCAAATAAGGCTTTGATGATGTCACCAACCAGCCAGCTACCAAACATTCTTTGTCTGCACCGGATGAAAGCCACAAAATCGCATGTCTCTAGTTTTGCAAATGCAATTTCTAATAATTGCGAGAGCAATTCACTATTTCATTTACTTTTCACAAAATGTTAACCAAAATCAATATCTGGCCTGTCTGTAGTCGTTGCGTTGCATTCGCCTATACTGACTGACACACAAGAAAGAAAATATCTGATTGGAATGAAGCACGGGGGGGAGCTGCACCTTTTCTTACACGCTCATTGGACATTTTTACATTCCTTTTTTCCTTTGTAATTTATAAGAAACTGTTATAAATTGTTTTGAAATGTATTTCTTGTACCTCTTTGCAGCTTTTCGATATGAAATTTATATATTTATGCTTCGATTAAGTACTTAAAACCACATATTTTTCCGTGCACAATACTTTTGCGAGTTTCCTAGAGTTGTGAAGTATTGATTATTTCAATAATATAGATACTGAAATAACGTCACGTAACGCAACGTAGAAGGGATAACTAGTAATATGGCATCATCATATATGTAATCGATAACTAGCAAAGTAAACAAGTAAAACCATGCTTAAACCCCATGTAAACGGGGGGTTTAATGTTTTCCCTTTATAAAATCAGCTGACGGGAGCCTTAAATCTGGATTTAATGAATAAGATAATGAAGCCAATAAATAAGAAAATTATTTCTTAAATAAATAAATAAAAAAATAAGCGAAAATTTTCGGTTTGCTTTATGTTACAGGGTGACACTGAAGGCATTCGAGATTTTTCGGCTTCGTTGAAACAAAACGCTCTTTATAGGTTCGGTAAGTCGAGAGATCGGTTTATATGGCATCAAATTATGAACCAATTTAGACCATACCTGGCCTTAATGGAATGTTCATGGGATATTTAGTAGCAGTAGTAGTGACTGAAGAAGTCAATTCGAGAGATCCGATTTATACAGAACCTATACCTAATCATGAAACAATTTGGCCCATTAGGGCTTGAAGTTTTGCAGAGATAGTTCTTATCCTTGGGATGACGAAGTAGGATGAAGAGAGAACAATACTTGGATTCCTTCCAGGCGCATAGCCCTCTCTTAATTCTGAACTACTGGAAAATCCCTAAAGTAGTTGATGGAACTTATCTCCCGCTTACGAGTGCTTCTCACTGTTCCGCCTGTTTTTTCGTTGTTGTACCCACATTTTCATGAGGAGGTTGCGATCCTTGTCAAGCTACTGAAGGTGAGCAAGCTCGTTCTGGTCCAAAGAACCGAACACCGCGGTAACAATGTGGCCATTGGTTATTTTAAGATGCCAATAACTCGCCTTGTCATATCGAGCATTATGATACACAGCTTTTGTGCAAGAGCCGGTGGCGGTGCCTCTCACTGAGACTCTCCACTCGATACCGCTGATTGTCCGCGACTGCCGTTGCAGCTACTCCGTAAGGAACATTCCACTATCGGCAACCTGTGGACGCGCTCGGTAGCTCTCACCTAAGCTTCTTGTGACAGCAATGAACACCACACGGACCTCACTGTTCCAGCCTATGTGGTGCTCAAAGCTATCATGTGCCGGGGGAATTATTCTAGGCTCAATCTAGGGCAATCGAGATCTCCAGATATTCCTCGATAATCTGGTCTTTTAGAAATGTAAAGCCTTATATATGGATGTAAAGGAGATACTAATGCGTGTTGGTTAAATATAGAAGACTTTGTCGTAATCATTTTGAACTTCTATAAGCCCTTTGCAAAATCCTGGGGAAATTTCTACACTATTTTCCGCTACAAACACAATGGACCGAGTGAACTGGGCACTCATTGTGGTTGCCAAACACGTGTCCTTCCCTCAACTTAATCTGATTTCGGTTATTAGGAAACCGTCTGATATCATACCAACACTTTTTCGAAAATAGAATAAGAAAATAATCTGATTTTAAAAATCTCTACATCCGTTAAATTGCAATTTTAACGGTATATAATAGTTTTTAGTACACCCTGTTTATCTGAATCGGCAGCCCTATTATTATGAAGATGTTGCCATATGTTTACCAAACGGAAGCGGATACCTGTGGAATTTCTTGTTGCCAAGGCAATGAGATTTTGTTTATTATTTTGAAAGTTAATAAAGAAATTAAACATTCCAGCAATTAAAACAAATAAATAAACGCAGTAAAAATGTCAGAAACCCCGCAACTTGAGGAGGAACCCAAAGAAGAACCGGAAGATGAAAGAACTAAGTATTGTGCTTTAACGTATAAAATATCATGATATAAATGATGTATATCATATTCACAGATTTCTACGCATCAATGAGAATATCTTGAATTGGAAAGCACCTGCTAAAGACACAGATCCCATAGAACATTTTGATGTTACCCAGGCTTGGGATGCAATTCTAGCGCTGCCCAGCTGTCAAGAAATTATGATACAGTATTACAACATTATGCTCTGTTTATTAGGACCCCCCTGTACATGCATTATAACTTTTTCAGAGTCTCCAATCAAAGACGCTTGAACCTGGTGGTGGGAGTAAATGTTACTCAAGAATTTCCCTGGAAACAAATTCCCTTCCGCAGTTTAAGGGATCATCTCTTTGATGAATTACCCAATGGGCAAATTTATCATAATGCCTTTCAAGGCTATGAGGCAGATAATCAAGTTTTAATAGGCTATGTACCGCTCATAACACAAGATGCTGAAGATCCTCCTCCAGGTGATCCCTTTGTCATGTTTGTCGATCCCTATGATGCAAAATTGGCTTTAGTCATTATTCGTAATCTGGAATCCTATGAGCGTTTGATGATTAACAAACGTTTGCAGCGATTACCTAGGGCTTGGGTTTCGCTGGGCAGTGAAGATGAAGTAAATTTAACCATATCACATCGTTATCAAGATCCTGTTGATGTGGAGATACAAAGTGTTTATCCCTTAAATTTACCGGCCAATAAAGAGTTCAGCTTTCGTTTTACCAAAGACGTAAGGGATGGCTATGTGGAGCTGGTACCCTCGGAGAGTGCGCGCTTTGACAATGTGGCCAGACGACGCATAACTGTGGGCATACAATCGGCCATGCCTCGCCGGGATATAGAGCAGCAGACCGATCCCACATTTCCCACAAATGCATGGGCACAGTATTTATATGAAATAAAAGAAGATGGTAAGGATTGGGAAGACTTTTGGAAGTAAGGAAATTCAAAATTTCATATAAAACTTTTTAATGCAGAGGATTGCCTAGACCCTATGTCTGAAGATGAGGATGATAAAAGCAAACCTGCTAGTAGAGCTGTTACCCCAGAACCGCCAAAACCTCCTAAACCGCCACCAGATGTTTCCGATCGTATACAGTTTCTTTTGAAGACATTGGAATTTAATCAAATCGATATGTATCGGTAAGTGATTTTTTTAGTATTCCGTGGCACGTGGAAAGGTAGAACTTTAAAATTGTTAAAAGCCATTATACACCTCCTTAATTTGCCTTGTAGGTTCTGTTTAATCTGCAGATATGGCAACTCTGCATTTAAGGTGTGTGAGTACGGAGTGAGTAGTACTTAACCAAGTTTTTTGACGTCAGTCCTCTGGCCTTTATTGCCAAATCGCCTGCTCTTTGATTCCCCCTTACTCCGCTATGACCCGGCACCCAAAAGATTCGGATTGTGCCATCTTCAGAGAAGGCGTCAATCTCCTTCTTACACTCGAAGACTGTTCGTGACCTTACCGTCCTGGTTGATATTGCCCTGATGCCCAGGTTACTGTCCGTAAAGATGTTCACACTCGACGTCCTCGCGTAAAAATCACACCACCTCACGCATTCCGTGGTCGCCCGGATCTCTGCCTGCATCATCGTATTATGGTAAGGCAGTCTATAACAGATTTCAGTCCCTGGGTTCCCAATGTAGACTCCCAGGCCCACTGAGCACAGGACTAAGTACCTGAAAAGAACCGAGACATGGAAACGGTGTTCAACTATTATTCTCCTCGAAATTGCAGTGGTGCTCGTCCGGCTCGTACTCTTCCTGTGTCCAGCGAGTTGTCAAAGACCTGGGGTTGCAATTCGTAGTCAGGAATCATATTATCAGTCTTAGTTCATACTTCCTCAGCTTCAGTCTAAGTGACATCCTGTTCTCCACCACACCCTGTTTCTCCGATCTATATGGTGTTGTTATCGTTATTACGGGAAGCCTAGCTGCAAGCTACCGGGCGCGTTCACAGGTTGCGGATAGTGGAATACTCCATACGGAGTGGCAGCATCTCACGCCTCATTCGCCACCCTGCAACACCAGCACGGGATAACTATGAGCGCCATAAAGGCTGGAACTTTGAGATCCGATCTATATGGTGTTCATCGTTATCGCGAGAAGCCTAGCTGCAAGCTACCGGGAATTCCACTATCCACAGGATGCGGATAGTGGAATGCTCCATACTGAGTACCAGCAATTAGAGTTCAACGGTATCGATCAGAGAGTCTCAATGGGAGGCCTGGCGGCACCGGCTCTTGCATAAATACTGAGCACCTGTGATACTCGATATGACGAGGCGAGTTATTGGCACCTTTACATAACCAATGGCCATCATGTTCCCGCGGCGATCGGTCAGTTAGACCAGAACAAGCTTGCTCACCTATAGGAGCTAGACGAGGTTCGCCACCTCCACATATAGAAATGTGGCTACAACAACAGCAACCAGCACCAGACCACACCTCATTCGCGAGGTCTTTGTAGAAAGCGTTTATTTTACCAAAAAGTTCGCACACGGGCGGACTCGATGGTTCATCGTGATCCAATTCTGTCTACCTCGTCAGCCGCCTCCATGGCCCGCGACATAGCAGAGCCTAACAGCCTTCCCATGTTTACATATATATATGGTGACAGTCAAGGACCTGACGTTGCAATGGCTGGTCAGGCCATGCTTCCTCAACCCCAGGCTAAGTGACATTCTGTTTGGCGAAATACTCAACCAAAGAGCTTTTGCTGCAACCCTATATCCCACAGTGTCAGCTCACTCCTTATTTGCGGGGTTATTGTAGGAAGCGTCCACCCTACCAAGCAGATCACACATGGGTGAGCTTCCTGATTCCTCATGATTTAATTCCGGCCAGCTCGTCGGCCACCTCATTTCCCGCCAAGTAAGGACAGTCTTCCCCATAGTTCGAAGAAGCACCTTCAATCTTCTAGCTAGTCTCGTCCTAACGTTGCTTGGTGCTGGAGCCTTCAGCGTCACCCGATTGTTCACGTATCGTAACGTAAGTCCGAGGTTATGATTTCAAAGCAGTCCGTGATCATGATTCCACAGCCCCAAGCTAAGTGACGTCCAAGCCCTAGGCCGGTTCGTTGACTGCCGCGTTCACTCCACCCCTTAATGGACCGGCATACAGCAGAACCTGACAGCCTTCCCCATGGTTCGGAGAAGCTCCTTGCATCTTCTACCCTGTCTCGATGTCACGTGGCTCGTCATCTCTTGGTGGTCGTTCCTCGTCATCTCTTGGTGGTAGGAGGCACAGCAGAGTCTGACACCCTTGGATCTTCTAGCCAGTTTCGAAGTCACGTGGCTCGATGCTATAGCCTTCAGCGCCATCGGACTGTCCACGTATTTCATGGCAGTCCGATCGAGCCGCTCTGAAAGACTCTACATGTGTCCATTTCCATGATCCATGCACCATTCCATGATTTCAAAGAACTCAATATAGACTCCTGTTCGGGTACCCCCTTTCAATTCACACCCAACCGTGTGCAAAGATCAATAGAAGGACGGTGTACCTGAGCCCAGAGATTATTTTCCGGGAGAATATCGTATGACCCGTCAACAAAAAGAACTCCTTTGGTAAATAGTCCGTCGTGGCGCATATAGCAAAGCCGCCAAACCTCATCTCTATCCCCCAGCAAAACAGAGGAATGCCCAAAGTTTGAGAAGCAGTAGGTTCCTGACTTCCTCAAATAAAGGTGGAAAGGCCTTGGATCGAGTATGGTGTTCAGGGCAATCCTCCTTGTTCCTAAGATCAGCACCGATCATCCTGTGGTACCGTTATTCTGAGTTATGCTACATCATATACTTTTTCAAATTCTTTAAAAATTTACTTTTTTGGAAGATTTTTCGATTATTTTTGCAATTTTATTTTTTTGCATTTTCAGAAACGATTATCCCCTAATTTCCAAAACCTCCATGATGCACCATACCACACCGAGTCTGGAGGAGACTTTGTGTTTTGCCAATATATCAAAGAGTCAGGATAGATATGTATGCGGCTATGATTGGTATCCAACATTGGCAGGATTAATTGTAACCTCGTATACCTTCAGTACAGCAGCCACTGTGGAATCAGGTAAAAAGAAACTCTTTCAAGTGGCTAGTCCAGTTTTCTAATCCCTCCTACTTACTTGCAGTTGACACCAAGACGGACCTCATACAGCGCATGGTCTTACAACCCAATCCCATATTGATGTGGAGTTTTGATGACAATCTCAACTATAAGCTGGAGTTTGAGTCTCCTTTTGAAATCACCTCCCTTTCCTTCTGTCCCTATGATGCCAATGTACTCTTGGGAGGAGCCAGTAATGGCCAGCTAGTTCTGTGGGATCTACAAAATCGTGCCGAACGCTTGGATTATACGGAAATGTTGTCATCCTCCCAAATACACTATAGAGTGCTTATCAATGAGTTCCTGAAGTGGACCATACAAATCGATGAGGATATGATAGTCATGCCTGCCACAATATCACGTCTGGAGAAATCACAAAAGGCTCAAATAATGGATATACAATGGTTGGGTAAACATTGTTCGGTTAGTTCCTTTGGCAAATTCACTGTGGATGAAAATGCCAAGGCCAATAATTTGTTTTTCATGACAATTTCGCTGGATGGCACCATAGCATTTTGGAATTTGGAGGGCCAGGTGAACAAAAAGGCCACACCCACTGGTCGCAAAGAATTGCCCAAGGCTTTGACACAGTACGAGTCCAGTCATAAGGGTAAAATGCTGGTGCCAATATTTACGGTGGTCTTTACGGAACCTCTAACTGCCATAGTGGCCGATACACCATGCTTCAAATACTCTCCCCTGGAAGAGAATAGAGATGATGTGCGATATAATTATCGCCTACAATTGTTGCCTCAAGATGCTGCAGAGGTACGACAGTCTTTCATAGTCTCTTCATTCTATGGAAGATTGGAACGAATCTCTTGGCAAGGTCTTTATGCTGAATCTGAGGGACGAGAAGCCATATCTACCTCGGAAAATTTCGCCCGTGTACATGATGGACCTATTATAGCGCTTAAGAGAAATCCCTTTTTGCCTTGGCTCTTTGTCTCCATAGGTCGTAATGTGGTGGCAGTTTGGAAAGAGGATTATAACTATTCGCCCATATTCTGGCGCAGACGCCAGAATGATCTGACAGCGGTAACATGGAGTGAATCAAGACCAGCAGTGTTATTTTTAACCCGAATCGATGGTAGTCTAGAAGCCTGGGATATTTTATGTAAGTTTTGCTATATTTCTATGAAATTCAAAATGCTGATGATTTTTTACCCTTTATAGCTCGAGATGATGATGCCTGTTTGAATGATGTTTTGGGTGGTGGCATAATCACTCAAATCTGTGAACATAGACCCACGGAACCGGATAAACTATTGGGTATAGGAGATTATAACAGCAGTTTGCGTATGGTGAAGTTGCCAAAGAGCTTTTATCAACAATTTTCTCAGGAAATTAAAGTAAGTTTGGAAATAGTTTTAGGTTGAAGGGTAGGAGACTAGCAACCTAGGTTGCTGGAATTTTCACTCGGAAATCTTTGGTCCATTGTCTTTGCCCTAGAGCGAAGAAGACTCTGAACTTGAGGGAGAAGAAGAGAAAAAAGAAGAACTAGAGATAGAGATCCTAAACAGTACAGTGCAAATCAGTAGAAGGAAAAAATGGAAGGGTAATTAACCCAAAAGAATTAAGGGTAAACAGGCGAACCAGAGAGGAACTCACGTCTAGCCAACCAATTCGGGCTTCTACAAAAGTCCAGAATTGAGGCACGGAAAAAGTTGTGCACCAATTATTCTTCTCGCATTGTGGGGCAAAGATCTTGGACTATATTCAACACCTCCTCGTCACCATAGACTCTGCAGAAGTCCACCTTCTCCAGTAACTAACGCGGCGACAGAAATCTGCCGTGCCTCCCTAGTTCTATGATAAGCAACATTCTTCTCTAGCCTGCAACTCCCGGCGTCAGCCCAAGTTTAATTCGACCGATCATAGAAAGCGTCTACCCTTCTATGAAGTCTGAATTACTGACTGGCACGAACGGTGCTAATCACCGAACTGATCCATTCCTGGCCCGGTCCGCAGCAGAGACTGATAGTCTTCGCCATGGTCCGAAGAAACTGCTTGCATCTCCAACTAGTCGACCTCACATGGCCCGACGGCAGGATCTTCAGCGGCGCTTGACTTCCCACGTTTAACTTGAGATGGCTACGAAGTAAACGGTCTCTCGAAGAGAGGCAGTGCTCTTCTTCAGGCTGGGATAAAAATCTCCTTCGTCGTGGCGGGGTAGATTCAGCTTCACATCCACATCCCTGCTGGTTCCACGACCACTGTGGTTGGTTCAAGAACCCCGAATACGGCATTAATTTTCTTCAACCATCTTCTTGGACCGTTTCTTGGCAGATACTGAGTCAGACGGCGCAATTCCACCGCTGATGATGGAGGTTCAACCTTTTTGGCTGACTTCCCCGACTCAACCACAATGGGAGAAATGCCGTCCTTTGATCGTCCACGGAGGAGAAGTCGACCAAAGAGCTTCTGCTGTCGTCCCAACCTAACAGAAGAAGAATCTGGGATGACAGTCATCTCTAAGTCCTCGTATGACAAGGTCAAATTCCTCACAAAGCAGATTGCACTGGATTGATGTATCAAGTGAAGGACACCCACAAGGTAACAAAAAGCCAAAAAGCGGGAGGCTTGCTCCTACATGCGAAAGTTTGTCGATAAGAACGGCACTAATCAGAATCAATTGGATCTGACGTAGAGGAGAAATCGAAGCTCCTTGGCCCATAAACCATCTGTAGCAATGGAAGAAAGGTGCTTCTACGCCTGTGGTGGAGTCGGGGAATGCGGCCAATATGGTCGTAGCCCTTCTACCAGAGGTGACATTGGAGATCGTGTCGCCCGACTCAGTTTCTGCCAAGAAACTTTCTTTCCCGACTGAACAACACAGAGAGGAGCGCCTTCCTTCGATCGTCCACAGAGGATAAGTCGACCAAAGAGCTTCGATTTCTCCCCTGCGTCAGGGTAAACTGCTCTCCAGTTAACTCTGATTAGTCCACTGTCGTCCCGACCTTACAAAATTGGACGATGGGATGGCAGGGACCTCTAGATCCTCGAATGACAAGGCCAAATTCCCCATTATGTCCGTTGACACGCTCTTCCTACTAAGTCCAATGCATTAAACATAGTTCTGCAGCAATCCAGAATGACGAGAAGGCTAAGAAGAGGGAATCTAGGAATCGCCAATAAACCTTTTTGGCCTTTTGTAACTCTTCCTCGATCTCATAGATCCTACAGAAGTCCTCCCTTCCCTGTTTTTAGCACGTCATGCCACAGAGGGTAACTGGACCAAGAAGCTTCGATTTCTCCTCTACTTTAGGTCCAGTTGAGTGTAATTAGCCCACTCTCCCTTTGGGTGAATTCGGAAACGATCTTACCAACAAAATTTCGCATGTAAGAGCAAGACTGTTGTGCATTTTTGTCCTTTGACTTTTCTTACCTCGCGGGTGTCCTTTACTTGACACATCAAGATCCAGTGCAATCTGCCTTATGAAAACAGAGCCTTCAGTTCTCGATCGCTCGTTAGCCCTGGTGTCGCCGACCCCTTAGGGAATGCGGGTCTCACCATGGCGGTATCATGCAACTTCACAGATAGAGAGGGTCCCGTTTTGCAGTATGTGTAGGTCCCCACCTTACAGAAGAGGAGGTTGGGAGCTGGGATCTCAGTAATCACTAGATCCTTGTTTGACAAGTTGAAATCCCAAACATTCTCCTGAGTGAGTCCAATGCATGAATCTATTTTTATTAGACACTATATTGCCCAGAAATTTTTAAGTTCTAAAGGTCCTCCTACATGTAGTGACTTTGGCTTATTGTGAGATCAGGAGGAGCCAGGTTTACTCTTTCAAGCAGACGTACTTGGGACAGGGTGGGGATTCGACCTTCAGATTAACTGATAGGCAGGTCGGACGTGCTGAGACTAAGAAAGAACACAGTGCTGCGGAGACCACATTCTGCTCATTAGTCGCTATCTTATTCTTAGAGTATGTAGGGGAAAGGAGGTCTACCGCAACATATACCCTTCTAATGCGGCAAGGACTCGACTTAGCCGTTTGTTATACGTTGAGTCGGATATTTCCGACTACAAATACTGAAATGTCAAAAGACACGTGATACTGTAACTCACTGATATCAGGGGGAAACCTTTTCGGTGGACTGTCACTAGCACTTCTAGCACGAAAGTTTTGGATATAGTCTCATAGTCTCCTGTTCACCATCTGACTACGAGTTCGGGGCTTAAGCTCCTACATCGCGTTTAGATTGTCACCATATCTAGAGTGGACGACGTTTTTTACTAAATAAAATTTTGAACAAATTCTTTAAAAATTCCTTGACTGATGTTTCTTTCTAATAATTTTATCCTATCTCTCCCTTCAAGAATATGGAGAAATATATTCTCAGTGAAGAGTCCCGTAAGAAGGATATACAAGCTTGGGAGCAGGAATATTATGAACGAAATAAGGAAGTCATAGAGGCTAAGAAACAAGCCGAAAGAGATGCTGACAAAGAGTTAGAGCGTCAAGAGAAGGAGAAAGTTTTACAGGCAGTTCGAAAAGCCAAAGAGGAAGAGGCAGCCAAAAGGTTAGTTTTCCGAAAATTTTTAAATATTCTTTTGAGAAATGTATGCTATTTCACCCTTACATTCTTTAGAAGAGAAGCCCCTCCCGCTCGTGTCACATTCACCGAACAAATGCGCCGCCAGTGGTATGAAGTGAATCTAAAAAGACTGCTAAACATTCTGATGACCCGCAAAAGGGTCAACGAGAAACAGCTTAGGCAGCAAACCATATTGGAAAAGGAACGTCTGGCCTACGAAGCGGCCAAAAAAGAATCAATGACCAACGTTTTGGCTCGCGTCAGCGATGAGGTAGCTGCGGTGCGTTCACGCATATATCCCCAGCAAATACCCGATTTGAAGCGCAGTGATATCATACAGTCCACAGTAGATACAATTTTACAAGATGTCGAATCATATCCAGCATTTGAAGAGCAAATCCATAGATCATTAGAAATGGGAGATGATTTGCGGCATGTGGACTATGCGGAATTTCTTTATCGTGGCGGGCAACGTCGTAAGAATATCAACAAATCCTTGGGTGGCAATACGGAACGTATGCATTGGTATGAATTGGCGCGTGAAGATAAACTGCTGAACGAATGTGATTGGGGCTTTGAAACATTTGCCGAGCTTTTGCATACAGTGGATGTGGGTTCGCAGCCACCATCGAATGTAAATTTGTTGGCAACGCCACAAGCACAAGTGACCAAAGGAGAAGAGGCCGATGTTGAAGAGGAGGGTTGAAATTATAAGATTTATTCAATATTTTTTGTTTATTGTTTTTTTTTTAATAAATAGGAACTAGTGACCGTTGGAAATCTTTTAGTCGCGTTGCCAATCCAATTATTTGCATCATGAAAACTCAATATGAAATTTCTACCGATAGCTGAAACATTTAGTGCAATTGATGTCCATTGCAATCGGGTTCAGAGAACTGGTTTGATCCAGTATAAAAGACTTTTCCATCTTTGGAAATAGCTGACACAACTACAAAATAGATGAACTAGAATAGCCCTCGTCAGTAAGGCGTTTCCCCTCATCTGCAATATTCTAAAATTAAAGGTGGAATGCCCGCCTGACTAAAGCAGATCTAGAAAAGGCAAAATGTGTTTAATAATTACCTTGTGTCCTCTTTTTACCTTGCTCAAAAGGTGCTCAAGATTTCCCGAAAAATCTATCTAGTAGTCGAGAATGAGAAATGCACTTGGTGATTAAAGCTGATTCAGTGGTGTTCATCCCTTACCCTGTGCCTTCCTTACGCCAAAATGGAGTGTTACCACAAAAGGCGCTCGAGGTTCTCTGAAAAAGTCATGTCATGGCCCTACAATAGTTTAAACTGACAAAAATAGTGAGAAACTAAAGCGAATCCAGACAAAGGAAATGGTGTTCATCCATTACAATGTGCTATCTTTCCGCCAAAGCACGTTTTCTAGAACAAGCCATCTCAGGGTCCTACAGTAGTCTGGAATAACAAGAGGAATGGGCGACTAAACCGAATCCAGGCATGGAAAAGAATGCATCCGTTACCTTGTGTCATTCTTCTGCCAAAGCGGAGTATTAGCACAAAAGGCGCTCCAGATTCTCCGAGAAACCAACTTGGGATCCTACATTAGAGTGCGAGGCAAAAGCGAATCTGGACAGGGGGAAAGGGGTTAACACAAGCAGCCACGATTGTTGGCCGATTCATTTGGAGATCTTAGGTCCATTGTGTTCGCCCAAGGAGAAAGTAAAAGAGAAAAATAAGACAAGGAAAAGCAGATAGAGACACACAATTAGAAAGGCGCAAAAGAGCAGAAACGACGGGTGGACCAAGCGGACCAGGGGGAAAGACTTACTGGTTAGAATCGTCCACTTCGCCAATTCAGGCCTCTACTACCGTGACGAGCGGACTAAGTGCTTGAAGGGAATACCGGTACGGAAAAATGTGTTCTATTAAACGATATTATATCGTCTCTAACCCCTACTCGTTATCACATACCCGGCAAAAATTCACCTATTCCGGTGTCCAGCGCTTTAAATACCTGAGGTCTCCCTTCTCTCATCAGTAGCCAAGAAGCATGAGGGACTACTCCTCCCGTTGGACAATTTCCATTCGCCGAGCATCAGCTTGCATTTCGAAGGCTTGCATAGGGCTACAACTGCATTACATGCCATTACCGTACACAAAAGTATATAACGGATATTTGATATAGTTGGCGTTGACAAATTTTTTCACAGCTTGTGACTCTGTAATTGTATTCTTTCTTCTGTCAGTTATCAGCTGTTACTTTTAGCTTGCTTTAGAAAAAAAGTGTAAAAAAAGTATATTTGATTAAAGTTCATCCAAGTTTTATTAAAAATGCATTTAGTTTCCATTAAACAATCCGCAATTACTTTTTGGGCAACCCAATACATTGCGGTCAGGTGGCTAAAAATCCCAATAATAACCGTTATTCAATGCAAACGCAGTGTTGCATTTGAATTTGGAAGGATATTTGCTGCAAATCTCAATTAAGTAGATTTGCTAAAATTGAAAATGCATGGGAAACCTCATTGCAAAACACGATATCGGACGCAATTGTTTTCACTAATTGTGTATGGTTGTGTGTGATATGCACATTCGCATGTACGCTTGTGTATGTCATTTAAATCTCGAAAATCACAGTGTAAACGGACAGGATTTATTTTTGGATTTGGTTAAATCCACCTTTTGAAATCCGCCTTGGCAGGAATCCCTCACTTCGATTTTGACAGGCATCGAAGTCGAAAGTCTCCCTATAGGTATTTAAAACAGCTGTTTGTCCCCACAGCTGAAAAGGCTCCATGCCCTGCTCCTTTCTTTGAATTCTGTGTTACGGAGATGGCGGACACTTTGCCTAATATATTGGTAACCGGTAAATATAAAAATGTGATAAACTAACCCGATTTATTTATTAATTTAGTTAAATACCTCTAGATTTTATATATTGTGAAACCTTTTGCCTGTTTTTTTATAAGCTAGACCTCGTCTTCGTCCAATGTTTACATGTTGTGCACATGTATTTAAGTTTTCAATTCTCTTTCAAGGCACTCCTGGTGTGGGTAAATCCTATATCTGTCAACAAATTCAGGAGCAGCTAAAACTTAAATGGTTGGATTGCTCTAAAATAGCCAAGGAGAAAAACTTTATCGAGGAATTTGATGAAGAGTATGATTGTCCCATATTGGATGAAGATAAACTTATGGACTACATGGAACCTTTAATGCAAGAGGGCGGCTATCTTGTGGAATATCATGGTTGTGATTTTTTTCCCGAACGTTGGTTTAATGCTGTGTTTGTAGTGACTTGCTCAAATAATACCATACTCTATGATCGTTTGAAGGAAAGGAATTACAATGAAAAAAAGTTGAAATCAAATTTAGAATGTGAAATATTCGGCACCATAATGGAGGAGGCCAGAGACTCGTATAAACCAGAAATAGTTTTCGAACTGAAAAGTGAAACTAAGAAAGATGCTGAGAAAAGTTTAAAAATTGTTAGAGATTGGTTGAAAAAATGGAAGAGAAAATAAAAAAGGTAATTTTTTTTATTCAGCGTTATTTTGAAATGAATTGAATGTTTAGGTTGTTGTTGTTGTAATCACATTTTTATGTGGAGGTGGCTCCTGTAGGTGACCAAGTTCGTTCCGGTCCAAAGGACCGATCGCCGGGGAACAGTGTGGCCATTGGTTATTTAAGGGCGCCAATAACTCGCCTTGTCATATCGAGCATCGTAGGCATTAAATATTAGTGCAAGAGCCGGTGCCACCCGACCTCTCCCTGAGACTCTCCTCTCGATACCGCTGATTGTCCGGATGGAGCATTCCACTATCCGCAACCAGTGGACGCGCCCGGTAGCTCGCAGCTAAGCTTCTCGTGACAGCAATGAACACCACACAGATCGTACGTCAATGTTCCAGCCTGTGTGGTGCTCACAGCTAACCCTTGCCTGGGATGAATGTTTATATTTAAGGTTTGTGTTGTGATAAAACAAACCACAATTCCCTTATTAAGTGTCGATAGGTACGAAGGACTAAAAAATGTTTATATTTGAGGTTTATGTTGGGACAAACAACGCCATAATACTCTTAGTTTGTGTTGTTGCACACTGAGGCTGCAGCCCTCTGCGATGAAGGATTTCTTCGGGTCAATCAGGCACGCACAACCGGCTGCCATGGGATTGATGCTCTAAGTAAATGTCCGTAGTTTCGACGGACATAACAAGCTAGGTTAAGAGCGTACGAAACTTACACTGATAGCAAGCAGGCTTGCAACTGGGCTATTATAGCTTCTGTCGAACTATGCAAGTTAAAATTATCCTCATGGATGGTTTCAAAGAGATTTCTTGTACCAGATTGCCTTCCAATTTCTTCTGATTCATGGAAAATTACTCACAAATTTAATAAGCATTGTTTTATGGTAAACCATCAGCAGTGTCTTCTTATTAAAACAAGTCAAAATTTACAGCAATAGGACAGCTAAACAACATCTGCCGTTATTGCAGCCAATCGACCGCCTATTCTACCTAATGATAAAAACATTCCCCTGTAAACCAGGGCTGTTCTGGCTTACGGTAGATCCAGCTGAAAGCCCAATTCTTATGGGGCTAGGATTTATGCCCAGGTGCTAGAAATGTTCCCTGCTTTCAACCGGGGACCAAACTTCCCCTGTTCTCCTGCCAATCAATTCTAATCGACTTGCAAGCAGATAACTCTGAAAGTACTTTACTCTGATATCCTTTTGTTGTTATTGCTCTCCAATTTTTTTTTTATTATAAATTTTATGGTATTAAATTACTAAAAAAAATAATTTAAATGGCGATCAAAACATTTTTGTATTTGTTTTCTTAGAAAAATAAAATTTAACAAAAACTTCTATTTCGTATCTTGACTGAGGTCCTTCAAAGTTTGTTCAAACTCCACCGGCTCTACAGTACGTTTTGAGGCATCGAAAGCCGGAGGTCCAATAAGGTTGACAACTTCTTCATAGTTTAGTGTTTCTTTTTCCAAGAGAGCCTCGGCCAACTACAGAAGAAACATAAAAATTAATTTCGAAGTGGGGCAGTTGTTATACTAAAGTGTAGTAACTCAAAATTTTAAATTAGGCTTTTTTCTTGAAAATTTAAGTACTAAACTTTTGGACATTTTTTGGTGGGATGTCCATGTTAAGAACATATTCTGAGTTTCTGTACTTTTGTTCCGATACAATTACCTTTTTCAATTTATCACTATTTTCCGTCAAAATCTTCTGAGTTTTCTCATATGCACTGGCAATAATATTTCTGGCCTCCATATCAATTATACTTTCCAGACCTTTCGAGTATGGCTTATAATAAGTCCCCGATTCCTCAGGGTCTTGAATATACATGGGTCCCACTTTATCATTCATGCCAAATTTCTTTACCTAAAATTTCAAAAGAAAAGCTTTAGGAGACTTTCTTGTGTTGTTACAACAAATATTACCTGGGCATAAGCCATTTTTGTTACTTTCTCCAAATCGTTTTGAGCACCCGTAGTTATGCGACCAAAAGTTAAATCTTCTGCTGCCCGTCCACCCAAGGCCATACACATTTTATCCAATAGTTCTTCTTTGGAATACAATTGCTTCTCTGTGGGTGTATATTGTGCAAATCCTAAGGCCAAACTTGTACGAGGCACTATGGTGACTTTTAAAAGAACATCACTTTTGGGTAGCAGCCAGCCTACCAGAGCATGTCCAGATTCATGATAGGCTATGACTTTTCTTTCTACAGGAGAAAGTGCATGAGAACGTTTTTCGGTACCTCCTACCAAACGCTCTACAGCATATTCTAGATTTTGTGTTGTTACTTTATCCTGGCAATTTCTGGCCGCATGCAAGGCGGCTTCATTGCAAACATTGGCTATATCGGCTCCTGAGAATCCAGGAGTTAAACGAGCTAGACGCTGGGAATACTTTGAAGGTTCTTCTTCTAGTTGCACCGAGGATAAATGTTTTTCGAAAATTTGTTTTCTCTCCTCAAGGGTGGGTAGATCAATCAAAATATGACGATCAAAGCGACCAGGGCGTAATAAAGCCTAAAAAATCGGTAACAAAAAATATCAACAACTATTGTTATTAAATTTTCTAAATAATTACCTTATCTAAAACATCAGCTCTATTCGTGCTGGCCAACATAAGCACACCTTCCTTAGAAGCCATGCCATCCATTTCCACCAAAAGTTGATTTAAAGTCTGTTCTGACTCACCAGAGCTACCCTGATTAAAACCTTCATTACCCGACCGCTGTCTACCAATGGCATCGATTTCATCTATGTATATAATGCAAGGTGATCTCTTCTTGCCCTCCTTAAAGAGGTCACGTACACGAGCTGCACCCAAACCTCCTATCATTTCAATAAACTCTGAACCATTCATACTTAAGAAGGGTACTTGGGCCTCAGTGGCAACTGCTTTGGCCAAAAGGGTTTTGCCACAGCCAGGAGGTCCCAGTAGCAAAGCACCTTTGGGTACTTTGGCTCCAAGCCTTTGGTATTTGTCAGGATCTTTCAAGTAGTCCACGAATTCTTTAACTTCTTGTTTGGCTTCTTGCAGTCCAGCAACATCTTTAAAGAGTACTCCTCGACCTCCATCAAAGGGATCTACCAAAGTGAATTTGGCACGGCCCATTTGAGTCTGAGAAGTAAGAGATTAAAAATGAGAAGTATTCACGGTGTAGATTATGGTGGATACTTACAAAGGAGTCCATACTAAGCGGACTCTTCATGCCCCTCATGCGAGATGATAGAGCCATTAGTAAACCCACAACGATCAGCAGAAGCAAAAGGCGGCCTGTAATATCACTGTGGCGATCATATGTGACAGGAACACCTGCAAATCAAAAGAGAAATAGAGATATAAAACTTTTGAAATATAAAAAAACATGCCCGATAGGCCATCATGCCAAAAAAGGTTAGCTTAGCCGCCTTTAATTCTGAAAGTCGAACCCAGACTAATGACGACAATATCAGAAAAAATCTGATCTCCCCACTAATGCTGGTAGTATTTGAGACGCCTTCAGCTATGTAAAATTTTGTACGTAGAATTGTTGCTGCTCGACAGAATATTTACCAGGAAGTTATTGTTGTTGTAGCCACATTGGTATGTGGAGGAGCAATCTTCGTAAAGCTTCATAGGTGAGCAGGTTTGTTCCGGTCCACAGGACTGATTGCCGCGGGAACGTTATGGCCATTCTGTCAGGTTGTTCTTCCTTGTTGATGGGTTGGCGTCGTCTTTTTAGGAAGGGATCTCTGCACTAGGGTTACCTCGCTTTTTTCCGGACCTTTAGTATACACGGATGGGTTTAAATCGGATGTGGGCATCGTAGTAGGAGTCGTCATTGAGTTCCTTGGAAGCAGAGAGTCATAAAGGCTACCAAGAAGGCAACGCTCAGGTGACCTTCTCTGCTCTGAAGGCATTGGATCGCAGGATCTGCTGCCCGATCGTACTGTCACTTTGTCATTTATATTGGGGGGTGAGGAAGCCTGTCCTCAGTCTGCTGATAGGGGTCTTTACTGATCATCAATGTCAAGTCTTTGACTTCGCCCTAAATACAGTGATATGCCAATGGCATGACAGCCGGTTGTACGTACCGGATTGACCCGATGAAGTCCTCCATCGGCAAGGGCTGCCGCCTCAGTGAACAACACACTGTTAAAATAACAACAACAACAGTGATGTGGCCTTTGCAGGGCATGTAATGAAGAGAAGTTGAAGACGGTCGAGCACCTTTTGTTTCACTACCCCACAATTGTGGGACATAAGATAATGGGTAAACCCTACTTTCCGTGTCTGGATTCCCTCCTGGCACTTAATCCATTTGTCATTTTGGAGTTCTATAGAGGCCTGAATGGGCTGAATAGACGATGCTCTCATCGGTGAGAGTTTCATTTTGAGGCCGTACAACAGACAGCTGGAGAGAATCAGTGAGACACCGGGCGGAACCGGCTCTTGCTTAAATACTGAGTGCGACAAGGTAACTATTGGCAAAAATAAACAATTGCCGTCACATTTCCACGGCGATCGGTCATATGGACCGGAACGACCTTGCTCATTTAAAGGAGCTTGAAGGGTATTACTAGCTCCACATGCAAATATATGGCTACTACAACAACACCAACAATCTAAGGCCAATACAATATTTGAATTTCATCATATTTTGCAATGTTTACACATTCTCGTATATGCATACTCACCATCTGAAATGCCTAAACGTTTTTCAACATCACGTAATTTTTCTTCAAATTTCGAAACATCGGCTACAGACATATGGAAAATTGTCGATAACACCTTCCTTCCCTTTATTATGGCACCATCATGCAGAATTATGGTAACCATTTCCAAATCAGGGCGTATGATGAGTTCCTTCACTTCGCCGGCAGCTAGCATGTGGTGAACAAACTCATTCCATGAAACATAACGAGTTGAGGCCTGTAATTAAAACAACAAAAATATAAGACATCCATATGATCCATCTATGCCTTTAACAAAACACCTCTGGCCTATCACTGCGTGGTGATAAAATCAGCGAAATAAAAGCCACAAACATATAGATGGTAAACATCCACATGATGGTCTTGGTCAGCACCGATTTGATCTTGTCATCATTATCATTTTTGTTGCCATTGGGGCCATTATCTGCAGAACCACCGCTTCCACTGCTGCTGCTGCTGCCGCTAGATTCTGGCGCTTTACCAGCTATCTTTTCATTTCCTGGTTTAGGGGAAGGGCCAGAATTAAGGCGAAGATATAAATTACGCACAGCTTGGGGGGTAATTCCAAAAGACTTGGATATCAAGTCTACGACTGCTTTATATTCTAGCTTGAATTGGTTTAGCTAGTCATTTGCGAAACAAAAGAAAACAATTTAGAACTCTGGGAAATTGAGATGGTTTCTATATTTACCTGCTTCCCCGTTAGCTGCGTTGACAAATGTTGTCGTCCATATATTGGAAGTGACAAACTTTTGCCTTTATTTAATACACCCTTTAACGGGTGAATATTTCTAAAATTTCTCCACATAACTCAATCACATAATAGTGAACTACCTACCGCTACCCTCCAGTGACAGCTGATATTTACATGCCGGCACAGAGTTGCCATGATACTGGCTTTAAATGAACTTTGAAAAAATGCAAAATCAAGAAAACAAAATTTATAATTAAAGATATTTTAAAGTAAATAAACTTTGAGAACAGTATTTAAATTTTGAAATTATATTTTGAAGCTTCTAGTTAAGTTTTGTAAGCCTTTTTGTTTGTATATATTCTAAATGTGGCTATTTATGTTAATGTCCAATGAAATGGCAACACTGCAAGAAATACTTATTACAGCACATCTTAAATGGGAACATGCAGCCGCGACGTCTGTCGAATTAAAACACAATAAAAAATGTCTTCGTGTATCTTTTTGAGCGTCGCGTTCAAATCAAACAAAAGCATCGCAAAAAAGTTAAAAAAATGTTCAACTTTGTCGCTTGAAGCTAGCGTCATTCTGTGCTGCACCACATGAATTAGTGTTTTAATTCGTCAAAGTTAAAAATTGTTTAACTTTCGCGAGTTGATTTTTTGATATTTGTTTGTAGAGTTGCACTGTCCCAAATTTCGGCGAAATCGGATAATAAATGTGCATTTTATGGCCCCAAATCCTTAAATCGAGAGATCGGTCTATATGTCAGCTATATCCAAATCTGGACCGATCTGAGCCAAATTGAAGAAGAATGTCGAAGGGCCTAACACAACTCACTGTCCCAAATTTCGGCGACATCGGACAAAAAATGCGGCTTTTATGGGCCCTAAACTTTAAATCCAGAGATCGGTTTATATGGCAGTTATATCCAAATCTGGACCGATCTGGGCCAATTTGAAGAAGAATGTCGAAGGGCCTCACACAACTCTTTGTCCCAAGATTTGGCAAAGTCGAACAATAAATGCGCCTTTTATGGGCCTAAGACCCTTAATTGGCGGATCGGTCTATATGGCAGCTAAATCCCAATCTGAACCGATCTGGTTCAAATTAAAGAAGGATATCAACTGGCCTAACAAATGTCACTGTCCCAAATTTCAGCAAAATCGGATAATAAATGTGACTTTTATGGGGCTACGACCCTAAATCGGCGGATCGGGCTATATGGGGGCTATATCAAGATATAGCCCATCTTCGAACTTAACCTGCTTATGCACAAAAAAAAGAATCCGTGCAAAGTTTCAGCTCAATATCTCTATTTTTAAAGATAGTAGCGTGATTCAACAGACAGATGGACAGACGGATGGACATGGCTAGATCGTCTTAGATTTTTACGCTGATCAAGAATATATACATATATACTTTTTAGGGTCGGAAATGGATATTTCGATGTGTTGCAAACGGAATGACAAAATGAATATACCCCCATCCTTCGGTGGTGGATATAAAAAATATGGATAGAATTCTGTTGCTTCTAAGGTTGAAGTCAGAGAACATAGTTGTCAAGATCATCAAGCTTTATGGAGTTTTAGTCGGGTGAACGATATTTTCAAAATCCATGTTTTGTTTTATACTCATCCAGCTTCAAAGGATGGTTTGTCTGTGCATCACAGCCACATTGAGTATGCCACCATCTGATACACTGAATTTAATGCTAAATCTAATGCCTCTGGAGATGTGTATAAATGGCTATATTGCTGCGACAAACGCTGTGAGGTTAAGGTGGCTTTTTATTTCATCAAGAAGCCGACACTGAATCTGCTTATCCTTTATACCATGCTCTATATCCCAGGCTGTGTGGATTACACATAAGTTAGGTTGGAGGGCACGCATCTATTACTACCCAGCAAACTAATCGGTACGGAATCGAAACGAACTTCAGATGTTACATCAGACTTCGGATCCGAAATCGAAACAAAATAGCTGCGAAAGTCATATGGAGTAGTTTACATGATTTCGGGGAGAAAACGTAACGAATTCGTTCCGATTTTGGAACGAAATCTTAAGAAAAACCTTGGGAAATTCGGAATGGGGAATTTTTTGCGGAAACTTCGTAAAGAATTCTGAACGATTTCGAAAGTAATTTCGTAGTGAAATCGCACGTGTATGAACAAAATTGTAGGCAAACAAAATTAAATCATAACAAATATCTGTCAGACAAGTCGGACAGAAATCTCCGATTTTGCCAAAATTGTTCAGACGTATCTGACATCTGGCATTTGGTTTACTGGGTAGCCAATTGAAGAATTCTCGCCGGGGGGAGCATGTGTCATTATCCTGTGTCGTCTCACCACAATTGCGAGGCAGTGACACAAAAGGTGCTCGGCCGTTAACAACTCCTCTTCGTCATGGAACATCTTGCAGAAATATGCATTTTCCAGTAAGGGAAGTCTGCAGGGCCCAGCCAGGACTCCATTCAGCAGTCCGAAGTCGTGCTTCCTTAGTCTCAGGGTAAGCAATGTCTTATTCCGAGATATATCGCCCACAGGGCTTTTGCAACGCTGCAACCCACAGAACCAGCCAACGCCTCACTCGCGCAGTCATACTAGCACATGGTAGGGCTCATAGATTCCGTAGCACGTAGCAGTTCGAACTAGTCTTGAACTCACATGGCCCGACGTTAGAGTCTTCAGTGCCGCCGTATTGTACACTCTAATTGGGCTGTCGTTTCCGCACAGACATCGTCACCAAGGCTACAGGACCGCGAAGGCCTCTGCGTTAAATATGTTGCAACTTAGTTCGCCCGCCGCTTCGTTCCCCGTCACACTTTGATGGGCCGGGACCCAATATAATCTGGTAATAACCTTCCAAATAATGCGAAGAAGCTCCGGATCGTTATCCTTACCAGTACCTTCAGTTTTTTTTATTAACTGATTCCCAGGATTCAAATTAAGACTCCTTATTCCGTGCCACATCCAATTTAAACCCATCCGTGTATAATAAGTCACCACTCCCTGCAGAACAGAACAATGCCCAAAGTTTGTGGAGCGATAGGTCCCTGATTCCCTCAGTCTAAGGGTGATTTAACTTGCCACACAAAAAACATACAGGTGCAAAGGCCCAAGATGCAGCATGGCATTTAGTGCCTCTCTCGGGGTACTCCTCCTCCATATTTCAGAGATAGTTACCGCCGCGGTGCCCTTTACATCGATTATCTTTCGTAGTGCATAGTTGTCCAGAGTCGCATGCCACTCCAGATACCATAGATGAAAATCGGCCAAACCGATTTTCCATACAGTGTACATTCCCACGACGCACAGTGGGCTAGAGAAAAAAACTGGTAAAAACATGTCATTTGAGAACGGATAGATATATCTCTTTGAAATTTCAAATGGTTAAAGCTGAGCTGTTATCGAGATCAGGGATTTTTGAACGTTATCCAGCAAAAGAAGAATTTTGCAAATCGAACCACAACTGAAGATTTGGCAGCCCGAACAATTTTTAGAATTGCTGAGGTGATCAATCTTAGGGGCCTATGTCCGAACTACCTAGGGCCTTGAAATTTTGCACATGATATTGATAACCGGGTGTATACTGCAGTTGTCAGATCAATAATGCTATATGGTGTTGGGTCTGGTGATCGGCTCAGCCGGATCCAAAGGATGGCTTGTTTGTGCATCACAACCTCATTGAGGTCGACACCATCTAATGTACCGAATTTAATGGGACAGGTGGATAAATTGTGGATCCCATGACATATATATAAGGGAGAAAATGGCACAAGGCACGCCAGAGGGGGCCTTTTATCGCCACTCCTATGGGTGACCTCCATAAATGACCTATTACGGATGCTTACTGAGGAGGGATTTGAACCCGTTTGCTACGCAGACGATGTTATAAGATTTCTAAGGGGTAAGGATCCGAACGAGCTATGCAGAAGAGCCGAAAGGGTCTTGTATATGGCATATGACTGTGCTAGACCTAGAGGTCTCGATGTGAACCCAGAAAGGGTCGAAATCTGCCTAGGTTACGCTTCGGTAACCTAACGTTACGATAATACAACAGGTTCCGATAATACAACATGTGGTCTTGGGATAGGTGGAGCGATGAAGACCACGCCCCAACTAGGGCACTGGGGGCTTTTCTAGTTATCCAACCCATTAACATACAGATTTAGAGTGAGGTAGCCATTGTGGCTATGAGACTTAAGGCGATACCCTCACGGTATAATGGAGACAACGATAGGAAACCTGGAAGGAATGGAAGAGGTTTCCGATCGGATACCTGAGACGACACTTGAGGTCGAGTGCGTGGAACTGTTGCAAGCGCCACAGTCTTGGATTGACGGAACCCTAGTATTGCCATCTGAAAGATCATGTTACACGGATGGGTCAAAGCTAGAGTACAGAATGAGCATGGGTGTATACATTGAGAACCCAGGGACCGAGATCTGTTTTAGACTGCCTGACCATAATACGGTACTGCAGGTGGAGATCCGGACGATCAAGGAACGCGTGAGGTGGTGTGGTGCTTACGCGAGGACGTCGAGTGTGAACATCTTTAAGGAAAGAAAACAGGCCATAAGGACAATAACAGCCAGGACGGTAAGATCACGAATAGTCTTGAAATGTAAGAAGGAAATTAACGCCTTCTCTGAGGATGGCACGATCAGCATCGTTTGATTGCCGGGCCATAACGGAGTAAGGGGGAATGAAAGGACTGAGATCGGTTTTAGACTGCCTGACCATAATACTGTCCTGCAGGCGGAGACCCGGGCGATCACGGAATGCGTGAGGTAGTGTGGGGTTAATGCGAGGACATCGAGTGTTAACATCTTCACGGACAGTAAACTGGTCATAAGGGCAATAACAACCAGGATGGTAAGGTCCGGAACAGTCTTGCAGTGTAAGAAGGAGAATAAACCCCTTCTCTGAGGATGGCAAAATCCGCATCGTTTGAGTGCCGGGTCAAAACAGAGTAAGGGGGAATGAAAGGGCGGACGATTTGGCTGTGGAGGCCAGAGGACTACCGCAAATAAACTTGATTAACCTGAAATCTTTCGTGTCGATGTAGTCCGAGTTAAGGGCGTGTGCGACGAACGCGAAACAGTCGATAGGACGGCGAAAATCCTATGGGGTGATCTGGATATTGAGAGAACGAGGCTATTACTGAAAGGAAGTAAGAAGGAGGTCAGTATAGCTTTTGGTATCGTAACGGGACACTTATGCAAAATCGGTGCGGTAAGGGGTAGCATGTGGGGAAAATAATGAGATGGTAGTGTGGATTACACATTGCCTGGGCCACTTTTTGATAATAAGTACTGTTCCACTATTTTTGATAGCACCGATTGAAAATACGATACACGTGGTCATAGAAGTTACATATACGGATAACAATAAGGAAGTAATTACGGATGGTTCCAAAATAGACGACCAGGCGGGCTTTGAAGTGTACTCTGAAGAACTAGGACTGGTCATATCGAGAAGGTTACCCCACCACTGTAGTGTGTATCAAGCGGAGATCCTTGCAATTAAAGAAGGGGTGGAATAGCTAAGGTATAACGTTAGAACAACGACTGGCATAAATATCTTCTAAGAAAGCCAGGCAGTCATTAAAACAACGAGATAGCTGAACAGTTCCACAGAGATATCCCAGCGAATTGTACAGTAGACGAGCTTGCGAGACGTCATGATCGGAAAACATGCCAACAGACTGAAGGTTGCAAGTAAACACTTTTGCAGAAGCTGTGAAGACGTCGAGGAAGAAGATACTGTAGAACATCAGCTGTGTGTGTCCCTCCCTGGCAGTCAGAAGGATGCTCATTTCTTTGAGAACTTGTCTGATTTAGCGGATGTGAACATTCCAGCCAGTTGGTGGGCTTTTTAAAGCGATCTGGATGGTTCAACGGTAGGAACTAGAAGGTTTCTTCCTATTCCTGTTCTAGTCTATGACAATAGACGAAAACATCTAAGTGAGTCGGAAAGACAGACTGCTACTTAGACCTAACCTAGTCTTTCAACAGTTCAAATTGTTCTTCTTTGAGTCAGTGAGCATTCATGCCCTGCTGTTTAAAGAAAACTTTGCTTAGCTGTTAAGCATTACTAATTACTTCCTTATTGTTATTGGGTTGCCTAAAAAGTAATTGCGGTTTTTTTAAAAGAAAGTAAATGCATTTTTAATAAAAATTAGAATGAACTTTAATCAAATATATAATTGCTATTTTGTTCGATAACCTTTTGCCATCTTCCTGGCAAATTTAGTATTCCACGCTCATAGAACTTCTGGCCTTTATCTGCAAACAACTGAACCAAGTGCGTTTTTATAGCCTCTCATTGCCGAAAGTTTTACCATTTAAGGAGTTCTGCAAAGATCGAAATAAATGGTAGTCTGATGGTGCAAGGTCAGGGCTATATGGTGGATGCATCAAAAGTTCCCAGCTACGCTCACTCAGTTTTTGGCGAGTGACCAAAGATGTGTGCGGTCTAGCGTTGTCCTGGTGGAATATGACACCTTTACGATTGACCAATTCTGGTCGCTTCTCCTTGATGGCTGTATTCAATTTGTCCAATTGTTGACAGTAAACATCCGAATTAATCGTTTGGTTCCTTGGAAGCAGCTCACAATATACCACACCCTTCCAATCCCACCAAACAGACAGCATAACCTTCTTTTGGTGGATATCAGTCTTTGAAGTGGTTTGAGCTGGTTCACCATGCTTGGACCATGATCGTTTTCGACTAACGTTATTGTAAACAATCCATTTTTCATCTCCAGTTATGATTCGTTTTAAAAACGGATCGAATTCATTGCGTTTAAGGTGCATATCACAAGCGTTGATTCGGTTTGTTAAATGAATTTCTTTCAATACATGTGGGCTCCATATTAAAATTGACGCCAAACAAACAAATGTAAACAAAATTTCGAGCACTTTTTTTCTAAAGCAAGCTAAAAGTAACAGCTGATAACTGACAGAAGAAAGAACGCAATTACAGAGTCACAAGCCGTTGAAAAAATTTGTCAACGCCGACTATATTGCTACTATATTACCGACAATTACTTTTTGGGCAACCCAATAATTCGTTATATATAAAGAGTCACTTTTGCCTTGTGCCATTTAGTAATGAATTTATACTTGCCCTGTTTGCTACTCCTTTTATGTTCGCTAAATGGATTTTCGCAAAAGGCGGATAAAAAACTACAACAAGCAGTGCTCAATTATATTTTCAATGAATTGCGAACTGCACACACTTTGCTATTCACCTGTCAATTTAATGGTAAGTGAGAATCAATCAAAAATTTATGAATTTATTTAAATAACAATGACTTATAATGGATAATTATTTATTAAACAAAATTGGATTTTTTATTTAAAATTTGATATTACAAAATTACTGTTAAACATTAGAGTATTGGGTGATTTGAAATTTTAGTTGAATGGCTTTATTAAATGTTTAATTAATTTAAAAAAATATGAATTTGAGTAGCGAAAATACTTACTTACTTTAATTGGCTATGGCAGAACATTTGTTCCACTAGCCGAATGTAGAATAGCGTCCCAAGCGCCTCAATCTAATGCGCCCATTCTAAAATCTCTGACACCAAGTTTCGAGGTGTCTCCCACCGCTTCATCTTTCCATCAAGCTTTTGGTCTTCGCGGTTTGCGTGTACCCCCGTGTTTGCCTTCAAAAGACTTCTTTGCTGGAGCTTCTTTTTGTGCATCGTATTTTGATGCGTGTAACTATGATATCGTCGTCATACCGCTCATACAGCTCGTGGTTCATACGTCGCCTATATTCTCCATTAACGCAAACTGGTCCATTTTTTACGAAGAATCTTTCTCTCAAATACTCCAAGCACTGCCTCATCTGCTTTCACAAGTACGCAAAAAGAGCTCTCTAACAAAACCATTTAGGAAAAATTTTACAGAATTTTTTAACCCACCACCGATGGATGGGGCTATATTCATTTTGTCATTCCGTTTGCAACACATCGAAATATCCATTTCCGATCCTATAAAGTACATATATTCTCGATCAGCGTTAAAATCTAAGACGATTTGGCCATGTCCGTCCGTCTGTCTGTTGAAATCACGCTACAGTCTTTAAAAATTGAGATATTGAGGTGTAACTTTGCACAGATTCTTTTTTGTCCATAAGTAGATATAGCCCCCATATAGACCGATCCGCCGATTTTAGGCCTTAGGCCCATAAAAGCCAAATTTTGTATCCAATTTTTCTGAAATTTGCGACAGCGAGTTGTCTAAGGCCAATCGACATCCATCTTCAATTTGGCCCCGATCGGTTTAGATTTGGATATAGCTGCCATATATACCAATCTCTCGATTTAAGAACTTGGGATCATAACAGCGACATTTATTATCCGATTTTGCTGAACTTTGGGACAGTGAGTAGTGTTAGGCCCTTCGAAATCCTTCTTCAATTTGGCCCAGATCAGTCCAGATTTGGATATAGTTGCCATATAGACCGATCTCTTGATTTAAGGTTTTGGACCCATAAAAGGCGCATTTATTGTCCGATGTCGCGGAAATTTGGGACAGTGAGTTAAGTTAAGCCCCTCGACATATTTCTGCAATTTGGCCTAGATCGATCAAGATTTGCATATAGCTGCATATATAGACCGATATCTCGATTTAAGGTTTTGGACCCATAAAAGGCGCTTTTCTTATTCGATGTCGCCGAAATTTGGAACAGTGAGTTAAGTTAAGCCCCTCGACATATTTCTGCAATTTGGCCTAGATAGATCAAGATTTGCATATAGTTGCCATATAGACCGATCTCGATTTAAGGTTTTGGGCCCATAAAAGGCGCATTTATTGTCCGATATCGCCGAAATTTGCGACAGTGAGTTGTGTTAGGCTTTTCGGCATTCTCTTCAATTTGGTTCAGATCGGTCCAGATTTGGATATAGCTGCCATATAGACCGATCTCTCGATTTAAGGTTTTGGGGGCCATAAAAGGCTCATTTATTGTCCGATTTCGCCGAAATTTGGGACAGTGAGTTGTGTTAGGCCCTTCGACATTAGAGTCTTCAGTGCCGCCGTATTGTACACTCTAATTGGGCTGTCGTTTCCGCACAGACATCGTCACCAAGGCTACAGGACCGCGAAGGCCTCTGCGTTAAATATGTTGCAACTTAGTTCGCCCGCCGCTTCGTTCCCCGTCACACTTTGATGGGCCGGGACCCAATATAATCTGGTAATAACCTTCCAAATAATGCGAAGAAGCTCCGGATCGTTATCCTTACCAGTACCTTCAGTTTTTTTTATTAACTGATTCCCAGGATTCAAATTAAGACTCCTTATTCCGTGCCACATCCAATTTAAACCCATCCGTGTATAATAAGTCACCACTCCCTGCAGAACAGAACAATGCCCAAAGTTTGTGGAGCGATAGGTCCCTGATTCCCTCAGTCTAAGGGTGATTTAACTTGCCACACAAAAAACATACAGGTGCAAAGGCCCAAGATGCAGCATGGCATTTAGTGCCTCTCTCGGGGTACTCCTCCTCCATATTTCAGAGATAGTTACCGCCGCGGTGCCCTTTACATCGATTATCTTTCGTAGTGCATAGTTGTCCAGAGTCGCATGCCACTCCAGATACCATAGATGAAAATCGGCCAAACCGATTTTCCATACAGTGTACATTCCCACGACGCACAGTGGGCTAGAGAAAAAAACTGGTAAAAACATGTCATTTGAGAACGGATAGATATATCTCTTTGAAATTTCAAATGGTTAAAGCTGAGCTGTTATCGAGATCAGGGATTTTTGAACGTTATCCAGCAAAAGAAGAATTTTGCAAATCGAACCACAACTGAAGATTTGGCAGCCCGAACAATTTTTAGAATTGCTGAGGTGATCAATCTTAGGGGCCTATGTCCGAACTACCTAGGGCCTTGAAATTTTGCACATGATATTGATAACCGGGTGTATACTGCAGTTGTCAGATCAATAATGCTATATGGTGTTGGGTCTGGTGATCGGCTCAGCCGGATCCAAAGGATGGCTTGTTTGTGCATCACAACCTCATTGAGGTCGACACCATCTAATGTACCGAATTTAATGGGACAGGTGGATAAATTGTGGATCCCATGACATATATATAAGGGAGAAAATGGCACAAGGCACGCCAGAGGGGGCCTTTTATCGCCACTCCTATGGGTGACCTCCATAAATGACCTATTACGGATGCTTACTGAGGAGGGATTTGAACCCGTTTGCTACGCAGACGATGTTATAAGATTTCTAAGGGGTAAGGATCCGAACGAGCTATGCAGAAGAGCCGAAAGGGTCTTGTATATGGCATATGACTGTGCTAGACCTAGAGGTCTCGATGTGAACCCAGAAAGGGTCGAAATCTGCCTAGGTTACGCTTCGGTAACCTAACGTTACGATAATACAACAGGTTCCGATAATACAACATGTGGTCTTGGGATAGGTGGAGCGATGAAGACCACGCCCCAACTAGGGCACTGGGGGCTTTTCTAGTTATCCAACCCATTAACATACAGATTTAGAGTGAGGTAGCCATTGTGGCTATGAGACTTAAGGCGATACCCTCACGGTATAATGGAGACAACGATAGGAAACCTGGAAGGAATGGAAGAGGTTTCCGATCGGATACCTGAGACGACACTTGAGGTCGAGTGCGTGGAACTGTTGCAAGCGCCACAGTCTTGGATTGACGGAACCCTAGTATTGCCATCTGAAAGATCATGTTACACGGATGGGTCAAAGCTAGAGTACAGAATGAGCATGGGTGTATACATTGAGAACCCAGGGACCGAGATCTGTTTTAGACTGCCTGACCATAATACGGTACTGCAGGTGGAGATCCGGACGATCAAGGAACGCGTGAGGTGGTGTGGTGCTTACGCGAGGACGTCGAGTGTGAACATCTTTAAGGAAAGAAAACAGGCCATAAGGACAATAACAGCCAGGACGGTAAGATCACGAATAGTCTTGAAATGTAAGAAGGAAATTAACGCCTTCTCTGAGGATGGCACGATCAGCATCGTTTGATTGCCGGGCCATAACGGAGTAAGGGGGAATGAAAGGACTGAGATCGGTTTTAGACTGCCTGACCATAATACTGTCCTGCAGGCGGAGACCCGGGCGATCACGGAATGCGTGAGGTAGTGTGGGGTTAATGCGAGGACATCGAGTGTTAACATCTTCACGGACAGTAAACTGGTCATAAGGGCAATAACAACCAGGATGGTAAGGTCCGGAACAGTCTTGCAGTGTAAGAAGGAGAATAAACCCCTTCTCTGAGGATGGCAAAATCCGCATCGTTTGAGTGCCGGGTCAAAACAGAGTAAGGGGGAATGAAAGGGCGGACGATTTGGCTGTGGAGGCCAGAGGACTACCGCAAATAAACTTGATTAACCTGAAATCTTTCGTGTCGATGTAGTCCGAGTTAAGGGCGTGTGCGACGAACGCGAAACAGTCGATAGGACGGCGAAAATCCTATGGGGTGATCTGGATATTGAGAGAACGAGGCTATTACTGAAAGGAAGTAAGAAGGAGGTCAGTATAGCTTTTGGTATCGTAACGGGACACTTATGCAAAATCGGTGCGGTAAGGGGTAGCATGTGGGGAAAATAATGAGATGGTAGTGTGGATTACACATTGCCTGGGCCACTTTTTGATAATAAGTACTGTTCCACTATTTTTGATAGCACCGATTGAAAATACGATACACGTGGTCATAGAAGTTACATATACGGATAACAATAAGGAAGTAATTACGGATGGTTCCAAAATAGACGACCAGGCGGGCTTTGAAGTGTACTCTGAAGAACTAGGACTGGTCATATCGAGAAGGTTACCCCACCACTGTAGTGTGTATCAAGCGGAGATCCTTGCAATTAAAGAAGGGGTGGAATAGCTAAGGTATAACGTTAGAACAACGACTGGCATAAATATCTTCTAAGAAAGCCAGGCAGTCATTAAAACAACGAGATAGCTGAACAGTTCCACAGAGATATCCCAGCGAATTGTACAGTAGACGAGCTTGCGAGACGTCATGATCGGAAAACATGCCAACAGACTGAAGGTTGCAAGTAAACACTTTTGCAGAAGCTGTGAAGACGTCGAGGAAGAAGATACTGTAGAACATCAGCTGTGTGTGTCCCTCCCTGGCAGTCAGAAGGAGTCGCACTTTAGATGCTCATTTCTTTGAGAACTTGTCTGATTTAGCGGATGTGAACATTCCAGCCAGTTGGTGGGCTTTTTAAAGCGATCTGGATGGTTCAACGGTAGGAACTAGAAGGTTTCTTCCTATTCCTGTTCTAGTCTATGACAATAGACGAAAACATCTAAGTGAGTCGGAAAGACAGACTGCTACTTAGACCTAACCTAGTCTTTCAACAGTTCAAATTGTTCTTCTTTGAGTCAGTGAGCATTCATGCCCTGCTGTTTAAAGAAAACTTTGCTTAGCTGTTAAGCATTACTAATTACTTCCTTATTGTTATTGGGTTGCCTAAAAAGTAATTGCGGTTTTTTTAAAAGAAAGTAAATGCATTTTTAATAAAAATTAGAATGAACTTTAATCAAATATATAATTGCTATTTTGTTCGATAACCTTTTGCCATCTTCCTGGCAAATTTAGTATTCCACGCTCATAGAACTTCTGGCCTTTATCTGCAAACAACTGAACCAAGTGCGTTTTTATAGCCTCTCATTGCCGAAAGTTTTACCATTTAAGGAGTTCTGCAAAGATCGAAATAAATGGTAGTCTGATGGTGCAAGGTCAGGGCTATATGGTGGATGCATCAAAAGTTCCCAGCTACGCTCACTCAGTTTTTGGCGAGTGACCAAAGATGTGTGCGGTCTAGCGTTGTCCTGGTGGAATATGACACCTTTACGATTGACCAATTCTGGTCGCTTCTCCTTGATGGCTGTATTCAATTTGTCCAATTGTTGACAGTAAACATCCGAATTAATCGTTTGGTTCCTTGGAAGCAGCTCACAATATACCACACCCTTCCAATCCCACCAAACAGACAGCATAACCTTCTTTTGGTGGATATCAGTCTTTGAAGTGGTTTGAGCTGGTTCACCATGCTTGGACCATGATCGTTTTCGACTAACGTTATTGTAAACAATCCATTTTTCATCTCCAGTTATGATTCGTTTTAAAAACGGATCGAATTCATTGCGTTTAAGGTGCATATCACAAGCGTTGATTCGGTTTGTTAAATGAATTTCTTTCAATACATGTGGGCTCCATATTAAAATTGACGCCAAACAAACAAATGTAAACAAAATTTCGAGCACTTTTTTTCTAAAGCAAGCTAAAAGTAACAGCTGATAACTGACAGAAGAAAGAACGCAATTACAGAGTCACAAGCCGTTGAAAAAATTTGTCAACGCCGACTATATTGCTACTATATTACCGACAATTACTTTTTGGGCAACCCAATAATTCGTTATATATAAAGAGTCACTTTTGCCTTGTGCCATTTAGTAATGAATTTATACTTGCCCTGTTTGCTACTCCTTTTATGTTCGCTAAATGGATTTTCGCAAAAGGCGGATAAAAAACTACAACAAGCAGTGCTCAATTATATTTTCAATGAATTGCGAACTGCACACACTTTGCTATTCACCTGTCAATTTAATGGTAAGTGAGAATCAATCAAAAATTTATGAATTTATTTAAATAACAATGACTTATAATGGATAATTATTTATTAAACAAAATTGGATTTTTTATTTAAAATTTGATATTACAAAATTACTGTTAAACATTAGAGTATTGGGTGATTTGAAATTTTAGTTGAATGGCTTTATTAAATGTTTAATTAATTTAAAAAAATATGAATTTGAGTAGCGAAAATACTTACTTACTTTAATTGGCTATGGCAGAACATTTGTTCCACTAGCCGAATGTAGAATAGCGTCCCAAGCGCCTCAATCTAATGCGCCCATTCTAAAATCTCTGACACCAAGTTTCGAGGTGTCTCCCACCGCTTCATCTTTCCATCAAGCTTTTGGTCTTCGCGGTTTGCGTGTACCCCCGTGTTTGCCTTCAAAAGACTTCTTTGCTGGAGCTTCTTTTTGTGCATCGTATTTTGATGCGTGTAACTATGATATCGTCGTCATACCGCTCATACAGCTCGTGGTTCATACGTCGCCTATATTCTCCATTAACGCAAACTGGTCCATTTTTTACGAAGAATCTTTCTCTCAAATACTCCAAGCACTGCCTCATCTGCTTTCACAAGTACGCAAAAAGAGCTCTCTAACAAAACCATTTAGGAAAAATTTTACAGAATTTTTTAACCCACCACCGATGGATGGGGCTATATTCATTTTGTCATTCCGTTTGCAACACATCGAAATATCCATTTCCGATCCTATAAAGTACATATATTCTCGATCAGCGTTAAAATCTAAGACGATTTGGCCATGTCCGTCCGTCTGTCTGTTGAAATCACGCTACAGTCTTTAAAAATTGAGATATTGAGGTGTAACTTTGCACAGATTCTTTTTTGTCCATAAGTAGATATAGCCCCCATATAGACCGATCCGCCGATTTTAGGCCTTAGGCCCATAAAAGCCAAATTTTGTATCCAATTTTTCTGAAATTTGCGACAGCGAGTTGTCTAAGGCCAATCGACATCCATCTTCAATTTGGCCCCGATCGGTTTAGATTTGGATATAGCTGCCATATATACCAATCTCTCGATTTAAGAACTTGGGATCATAACAGCGACATTTATTATCCGATTTTGCTGAACTTTGGGACAGTGAGTAGTGTTAGGCCCTTCGAAATCCTTCTTCAATTTGGCCCAGATCAGTCCAGATTTGGATATAGTTGCCATATAGACCGATCTCTTGATTTAAGGTTTTGGACCCATAAAAGGCGCATTTATTGTCCGATGTCGCGGAAATTTGGGACAGTGAGTTAAGTTAAGCCCCTCGACATATTTCTGCAATTTGGCCTAGATCGATCAAGATTTGCATATAGCTGCATATATAGACCGATATCTCGATTTAAGGTTTTGGACCCATAAAAGGCGCTTTTCTTATTCGATGTCGCCGAAATTTGGAACAGTGAGTTAAGTTAAGCCCCTCGACATATTTCTGCAATTTGGCCTAGATAGATCAAGATTTGCATATAGTTGCCATATAGACCGATCTCGATTTAAGGTTTTGGGCCCATAAAAGGCGCATTTATTGTCCGATATCGCCGAAATTTGCGACAGTGAGTTGTGTTAGGCTTTTCGGCATTCTCTTCAATTTGGTTCAGATCGGTCCAGATTTGGATATAGCTGCCATATAGACCGATCTCTCGATTTAAGGTTTTGGGGGCCATAAAAGGCTCATTTATTGTCCGATTTCGCCGAAATTTGGGACAGTGAGTTGTGTTAGGCCCTTCGACATCCCTTTTTGATTTGGCCCAGATCGGTTCACAATTGGATATAGCTGCCATATACACCGATCTCTGGATTTAAAGTCTTGGACCCATAAAAGGCGCATTTATAATCCGATTTCACGGAAATTCGACACAGGATGGCTTTTCGACATCCGTGTCGTATATGGTTCAGATCTCTTCTATATATACAGAAAGAAGTATACCTATATTACAATTGCAATTCAAAACAAATATATTTCTCTTTTATTATTTCAGATACAATTAATTTCATCAAATATGTGTCTCCTTTTCACTCATTTCTGGAAATTATTTACCCAAATTCACGCTATGATTTAGACACTTTGTTAACACATAGAACCCATGCCAACACATCCATACTGGTTGATTGTAAATGTAGCTCGGCCAAAAACTTACTAATAACAGCTTCAGCTGATTCATTCTTTAATACGACATACAATTGGATACTTTGGGATGAACATGGAGCTTGTTTGCCATACCTTACTTCACCTGAAATCAAATATTTCGGTCCCAATGCTCAGTTACTGCATGTGGTTGCAAATGAAAGCATGTACCAAATATCAGATTGCCACTCTAAAGGTCGTCATTTAGGTGCCCCTTTGGAAATTGTATCAATAGCTACAGTTTATCATGGAGATAATGATGCAACACATATTGGATTAATTAACGATATGCAACAAATGCGAAGTATTTCTAATAGAGGGAATTTTAATGGACTAGTTTTACGAGGCGCCACAGTTGTAAGTACTCTAAAGACAAAAATTTCCATGAAATTTTCTCTAAAGACAAAAATTCCATGACATATTCTCTAAAGACAAAAATTCAATGAAATATTCTCTAAAGACAAAAATTCTATGAAATATTCTCTAAAGACAAAATTTCCATGAAATATTCTCTAAAGACAAAATTTCCATGAAATTTTCCCTAAAGACAAAATTTCCATGAAATTTTCCCTAAAGACAAAATTTCCATGAAATTTTCCCTAAAGACAAAATTTCAGTAAAATTTTCCCTAAAGACAAAATTTCAGTAAAATTTTCCCTAAAGACAAAATTTTCATGAAATTTTCTCTAAAGACAAAATTTCCATGAAATTTTCTCTAAAGACAAAATTTCCATGAAATTTTCTCTAAAGACAACATTTCCATGAAATTTTCTCTAAAGACAAAAATTCCATGAAATTTTCTCTAAAGACAAAATTTTCATGAAATTTTGTCTAAAGACAAAATTTCATTTTTTCTTTAGACAAAATTTCATTGAAATTATCTCCAAAGACTTCAACCCGTGAAGGACCGACCGGGAGAAGTTCGGGGAACAGATGTAAAAATTGGGACCCCCTTGGGGGCCTCCGGAGGACCTAAGGGAACAAGACCGCAGTCGATCTTGTCACAGGATGCCTGAACGAGGCCTTTTTAAGGCATGTTCCGAAAGAGTACCGCCACGCAAAACCAGCCAGTCATGGTGGTCACCGGAACTGAAGGTGCTCAGGAGGGAGAGTAGAAGACTTTTTAACAAGGCCAAGAGGGGGAACACGGTAGAGGGCTGGGGCGAGTATCGAGTATTGGAACTGAAGGTGCTCAGGAGGGAGAGTAAAAGACTTTTTAACAAGGTCAAGAGGGGGAACACGGTAGAGGGCTGGGACGAGTATCGTGACGCCCTTGGCAAGTTCATGAAGGGGACGAGAACGTCGAAGTGGAGTTCCTGGGCGAAATTTTGTGGGGAATTGGAAGGCACTAGTGAGGCATGTAGGTTGCGCGAAGTGCTCTCGGAGGGAGGACGGGACTTACACTGAAAGTGGGCAGTAGACGGTGGAACTCTTGATGGAGGCTCATTTCCCAGGCGGCCAGGAAAAGATTGGCGATCAGGTTATCGTTATACCTATACATGTGGCCTTAACGGATGATCTCATCAGGGACATCGTGGACGAGGAGAAGATAGCATTGGCGGTTCGCACTTTCCGGCCATTTAAGTCGGCCGGTCCTGACGGAATTATCCCGGCACTGCTGCAGGAGTCCCTTGGAGTCACCCTGCCATGGCTTAAGCAGATTTTCTGGGCGAGCTTGGCATGATCCCACATACCGAGGGCATGGAGGGAAGTAAATGTGGTCTTTATCCCCCCAAGACGGAAAGAATAAATCACAGTACGACGAAGGATTATAGGCCTACTAGTCTGTCGTCGTTTTTGCTGAAAACACTGGAAAGACTGATTGACCTGAAGGTTAGAGGGGGACTGACGCCGGAGAACTTCAGTAGAGCACAATGGTAGAGACCCTCCAGGAGGTGGTACAGGAGGTCGGGACGCCTCTCAGACAGAAGGATTATACTTTGGCGGCCTTCTTGGATATTGAATGGGCTGGACCGCTCGGGGATTCCCCGGGGATTCTCCCAATGGACAAATAATATGCATTTTGGCAGGATTATTAATGCAAACCTGGGAGATTGTGTGGTCAGAAGGCGGGTGACCAAAGGAAGGCCCCAAGGTGGTGTGTTCTCACCGATAATGTGGAACCTCGTGATTAATGAAATCCTGATGGATCTCGGTGGGGACGGCACGAGGGATATCGCTTATGCGGACGATGTGGTGCTGCTGGTCCGAGTCAAGTTTCTGTCGACGATCAGCGAGATCAAGGAAGGGTCACTGAGGAGGTTGTCGCGATGGGCTACCAGAAAAGGCGTTGAGGACCAACCCAGGGAATACGGAGCTGGTGCTCTTTACGCGTAGACATAAGATACTGCAGTTCAGACTCCCGTCCTTGGAAGGGGTCACCCTGCGGCTGTCTAAGGAGGCGAAGTTCCTAGGCATAATCCTCGATTCGAAACTATCGTGGAAGAGGAACACCGTGTGCTTTTTACTCCTGTAGGAGGATGTTCGGTAGGAAGTGGGGGGGTGACTCCCAAGATGATTTATTGGATGTATACGGCCATCGTGAGACCAGTACTCGCCTATGGAGCATTGGAATGGTGGAACGCCGTAGGGAAGAGGACGCGTGCGAAGGAGTTCGAGAAGGTCCAGAGACTGGCCTGCGTCGGGATTAAAGGGGTGCTGAGATCCGCACCGTTGGTAGACCCGGAGGCGATGCTGGATTTGCAGCCCCTTGGGGCCTATATTTGGAATTGCGCTGCCAGGGTCGCGCTTAGGCTGAGAGAGCTCGGCATGCTGAAGGAGGATCGTTGCGGCCACAGTTCTATTTTGGGTGTTATGGATACGGAGGGTAGACTGTGTAGGATCTCCGACTACCTGGCACCAGTGACGACTTGAGTGAGGGCATTCGCTATTCGTTTTCGTGAGAGGTACGAATGGAGGGCGGATGTTGTGCTTGAGAAGGATGGGACCTTGAACTACACAGATGGCTCCAAGATGGAGTCTGGGACTGAATTGGGGGTCTACTCTGATGCACTCAATATCAGTATGTCTCTGAGATTGCCGGACGAATGTACGGTCTTTCAGGCAGAGGTCTGTGGCATTGAAGTAGCCGCAAGAGAAATTCTGGCAATGGGCTTACCGCCCTCGAAACTCAGAATTTGTGTGGACAATATGGCGGCACTCAAGGCCTTGGGGCGAGGATGGTGAGGTCGAGATGCGTAGCGGACTGTTTGGAATCCCAGGATAGGATCCGGGCCCACGATATGACGCTGACATGGGTTCCTGTGCATGAGGGGATTCCAGGAAATGAGAGGGCGGACGAGTGCGCCAGGAAGGGTTCGTCTCCGCCGGGCGGACCAGTCATTGGTCTTGCCTACGTGCCATTTGTCGAGCTACTGAACACAGTAGAGGGAATGGCCAGGGCGGTGTAGGTGGCGGGGTGGGAATCGGTGGGTGCTTGCCGGACTGCGAAGACGCTATGGCCGGTCATCGACCGGAGGAGGACGAGGGAATTGCTAGCGTTCGATAAGTGGTCGATGAGTACTTTGACCGGGGTCATAAACGGACACTGTGCCAAAGGCTGCATGGCGCGCGCATGGGGATAACGCACAATGACTTCTGTAGGAGTTGCCTCGATGAGGATGAGGAGGAGACTATTGAGCACTTGCTTTGTTCCTGCGAATGTATCTCTGGTATGAGAATGTATCTCTGGTATCTCTCCTGAGATTTGTTGAGGGAATAGGATGGTTCCGACGGGGGGATGACACAGGCTCCGGGTCCGTGCTTGCGTAGGGAAGGGCGGTTCTTCACCTCGCGCTCGGGTTTCTCCACTCCTACCGTCTTTTTCTTTTTACTCCTGTATAGTACGAGGTCTCACATTATCCTTTTCCTTCCCTTTCTCTCTCTAGGGTACCACAATGGGCCAAACTGGCCTCCGAGTGAACTCACTTTTGGTGAGCGACCCATTCAACCTAACCTAACCTAGGTTAACCTAACCTAGGTTAACCTAACCTAGGTTAACCTAACCTAGGTTAACCTAACCTAGGTAAACCTAACCTAGGTTAACCTAACCTAGGTTAACCTAACCTAGGTTAACCTAACCTGGGTTAACCTAACCTAACCTAACCTAACCATCTCCAGAGACTGATTTTTTATGACGTTTTTCCATTTTCCAGATCGATCGTGACAATATTAGCGATAAGCATCAAATAGAAAAATTGTTGTCGGGCATAAAGAAGGAAGATGGCATTACATCTTTTAGCAAATATCATTTTGCCTTGCTGGAAATTATTCGAGATAGATTAAATTTTTCCCTTACTTAACGTAATGCTCGTGGTTGGGCTGGAAGACTGGGTAACACTTCATTTCGTCTGGGTTACATAGGAATAATGAGCCGCAAAGAAGTGGACATTGGAGCATCGGCATCGTATAATCGACTAAATCGTTACTCAGAACTCGATATTATTCATCAAGGCTGGAAATTTGAATCGGCCTTTCTGTATCGCCTTACACCAAATTTATTGGTGAGAAATTCAAAAGGCAACTTCCTAGCACCCTTTGAAATGTATGTGTGGATAGTGACAACGGTTGTTGCAGTGGTTATTACTGTCATGTGGATACGAATTGAATGGAGCCATTCTAGGCTTAATATTGGAACATTTATTATAATTCCTGTCAATGTTGTTGGTGTGTTTTGTCAACAAGGTTTGGAAACCTCCCCGAGGGCAGTGTCTACGCGAGTGATTGCCTTAACTACCTTTCTATTTTCATTGATTCTCTACAACTTTTATACTTCATCAGTGGTAGGGGGTCTTTTGAGTAATACCAATCAGGGACCCTCAACTGTTGAGGAGCTAATTACCAGTAAACTGCAGGTTTCGTTTGAAGATATAGGATATTATAAAGTTCTATTTCATGTAAGTTTTAGTATTGGAATTTAATTTTAGTATTTAAAGTCAACATAACTGACTTTTGCCCTAAGCATGCCTTAAGTCCATATTGATAAAATAATGTTTTTTATATCCTTATTTATATTTTTATAAATTTTTTTCTTTTCCAGGACAGAAAAGTGCCTATAGCTAATAAACTTTTGGAAACCAAAATTTTGCCCAAAATTGATAGAAATGGGCTTCCGCTCTATACGCAGCTGAAAAATGCTTTGCCATATATGAGACGTGGCGAATTTGCTTTTCATTGTGAACTTGTTGATGCTTATCCGGAAATCGCAAAACAATTCGATGTCACTGAAATCTGCGATTTACGTGTTGTTCATGGTCTCATTGAAACGGAACTGATTAACTCGGTGGTTCATAAAAATAGCATTTATACCGAACTGTTACGTATAATGTGAGTAGACTTGGGAAAGCATATTTTCACAAATTATAAAAACTATTTATAAAAAAACTATAGAATTTTATAAAATAGTATATTATAGTTAAAGATGCAAATGCAAATTTCCCACTAGGGAACTGGGGTCAACTTCTCACATATCACTGAGTGTTGTCCGATTCAAATTTTAAGCTCAACGATAAAGGGCCTCCTTTTTATAGCCGAGTCTGAACGGTGTGCCGAAGTGCGACACCTCTTTGGGGAAAAGTTTTTACATGGCATAGTACCTCACAAATGTTGCCAGCATTAGGAGGGAATAAACACCGCTGACAATTTTTTTCTGATGTTCACGCCAGGATACGAACCCAGGCGTTTAGCGTCAGGGGAGGACGTGCTAACCTTCGAAATATAGAAATGCCATAAAAAAATATCATAGCAAAAAACTTTTAAAATGTTACGCAAGTTTGCGAAGGGTCATGCTTTGATGCTTCTTTTTACGCCTTTTTATGCCAGAACAAGCAAAAAGGCGTTAAGTTCGCCCGGGCCGAACTTTGGATACCCACCACCTCGGGTATATATTTAAACCACCTTTCGTCATAATTAGGTGAAAAATGCATAATTTATGCCCCCATAGCAGCTATATCGAAATATGGTTCGATTTGTACCAAATTCGGCAAGGACATTAAGTGGTCTAATAAAATACAAGTCATTGTTCAAATTTGTAGAGCAAAATATTGGTCTTTTTGGTAGCTATATCCAAATAAATACCGATCTGAACCATATACGACACGGATGTCGAAAAGCCTAACATAAGTCACTGTGTCAAATTTCAGCGAAATCCGATTATAAATGTGCTTTTTATGGCCCCCTGACCTTAAATCGAGAGATCGGTCTATATGGCAGCTATATCCAAATCTGAACCGATCTGGGCCAAATTGCGGATAGATGTCGAGGGACCTAACACAACTCACTGTGCCAAATTTCGTTGACATCGGGCGGTAAATGCGCCTTTTATGGGCCTAAATTCTTAAATCGGCGGATCGGTCTATATGGCAGCTATATCCAAATCTGAACCGATCTGACCCAAATTGAAGAAGGATGTCGAAGGGTCTAACACAACTCACTGTCCCAAATTTTCGCGAAATCGGATAATAAATGCGCCTTTTATGGGCTCAAGACCGTAAATCGTGAGATCGGTCTATATGGCAGCTATTTCCAAATCTGGACCGATTTAGGCCAAATTTCAGAAAGATGTCGATGGGCCAAACACAACTCACTGTCCCTAATTTCGTCGATATCGGACTATAAATGGGCCTTTTATGGGCCTAAAACCTTAAATCGAGAGATATGTCTATATGGCAGGTATATCCAAATCTGAACCGTTCTGGGCCAAATCATAGAGGGATGTCGAGGGGCCTAACACTACTCCCTGTCCCAAATTTCGGCGACATCGGACAATAAATGCGCCTTTTATGGGCCCAAAACCTTAAATCTAGAAATCGGTCTATATGGCAGCTATATCCAAATCTTAACCGATCTGGGCCAAATTGCAGAAAAATGTCGAGGGGCCTAACACAACTCACTGTCCCAAATTGCAACGAAATCGGATAATTAATGTGGCTTTTATCGGCTTAAGATCTTAAATCGGCGGATCGGTCTATATAGCAGCTATATCCAAATCTGGACCTATCTGGGTCAAATTGCAGAAGGATGTCAAGGGGCCTAACACAACTCACTGTCCCAAATTTCAGCGAAATTGGATAATAAATGTGGCTTTTATGGGCCCAAGACCCTAAATCGGGGGATCGGTCTATATTGGGGTTATATTAACATATAGTCCGACATAGCCCATCTGCTAACTTAACCTGCCTATGGTCAAAAAAAGAATCTGTGCAAAATTTCAGCTCAATATCTCTATTTTTAAATACTATAGAGTGATTTCAACAGACAGATAGACAGGCGGACGGACATGTCTAGATCGTCTTAGATTTTTACGCTGATCAAGAATATATATACTTTATAGGGTCGGAAATGGATATTTCGAAGTGTTGCAAACGGAATGACGAAATGAATATAACCCCATCCTTCGGTGGTGTGTATAAAAAATGTAACAGTCATTAGTAGTTTTGTTCCGTGTTCAATGGTGCGTATGAGTGCTGTCAGTGTTCAAGAGTAAGTAAATCATACGTCACCTAGTACCATTAAATCATTTCATATTCAACGAAAGCCGAAAACTAGACTCACAGTGTTTACTCTTTTGAAGGCAAACAAATTTCAGCTCCTCCCGGAAGATTCAGAATTCGTGGTAAATGTTGTTTTGGTATTTAAGTTGACCATATGTGTTTAGAAAAACTCCTGATCGAACTTAAACCAATTTTTACAACTAGTATTTGAAATAATTTTGTAATTTGGAGCCTAACCAACTGAAATAATACTCACTTTTTAATTTAAATAACTTTATAAATATGTTTTGATTTTTAATTTTTTTTAGAATGGTACGCATGAAAGAATCTGGCCTTGTCAAGCGTTTGTTAATTGAAAGGCAGCCAAAGAAACCAGAGTGTCAGAACTTGTATACGGTTTATCCAGTTACCTTCAATGGAATGGCTAATGCTATGGTGTTACTGGCAAGTAAGTTAGATAATTTTCTTAAAAATAAAATAAAAATAATAATAAATGGAGAAAAATTTAAGGTTGTGTTCCCATGTTGTGCGCTCTACCAATTCTAAAAAGAAACCTCAAAAACCTATGTCAGAAACAGTGTTGCTACTCAAGAAAACTATTTCCTACCAAAATTTAAGAAAAATTCTACCAAAACCCACCGAATGTTCTACAGGCCAAAAATGCGGTATATGTTTTTCCATCCACCACCGAAGGGTTGGCCATTTTGCAATTCCATTTGCTACACATCAAATTACACATTTTCAACCCTACAAAGTATACATGACAAGAGTCGTTATATTCATAGCCGATGTAGACATATCCGTCCGTCTGTTTGTTGAAATCACTCTACAGCTTAAAGTTCAAAGATAACTTACATCTTGATATAGTTGCCTTTATACCGAGTGCCCAACAAGAAATCTAGAGTTCATTTAATTTGTATTTATGCCCCGATTTCAATAAGCAATCGTGCCGAGTTTGGATAAAGCGATCTTCCGAATTAAGGGTTTGAGCCCAGAAATGCGCTTTTGTTTCCCAATTTTGCCGTTGCAGTGAGTATGGGCCAGATCTGATCATATAGCAACTGCCACATACCCCTGTTTTCCGATTGAAAGCGCTGAACGCACAAAAGCCGCATTTCTGACAAGGAATTTTGGAAGAGATCCCTTAATACTCGTTCCAGTTACAGCCAACGTTTTGTTTCTGAAATTGGAAGCAGTTGAAACAGTATTTGGCCCCTCGACATCCATAGTTTTATTCTGGACTTTTAACAAATAGACAAAAAGGATAAGAAGTAAAATAATTTTGGGTTATTTCCGGCGAGTTTTATTAATTAACATGGCATTTACAGGTTGGAAAAACTTAACAAAAATTGAGGTGAGGTTACCAACCTACCAAGAGAATGAAAACCTGTCAATTTTGGTAGGAATCTACCAACAACGTCAACACTGGTAAAAATGTTGTGCTTTTCACATTCTATTCCTTTAGGTTCTTTGTTTTTTCGCCCTTGAGGCACATAACCTTGTTAGGAGCGTGTTGACGCCAAAGGCCTTAATGATGTTCTTTTTATATTCCCTCAGATTAAGTTCAGATCACCCCTTAGATTTTTGTTGTCCCTCGCATATGTCATGTCGTTTATCAAGATAAGCGTCACAAAGGGTGTCTCGTTTACCAAGATAAGCGTAGTCAAACGTTTCTTTGATTTCCCCAATCACAACTGTGAGCCCGCACCGAAATGATTGTGGATTGTGTTGTAAATGTTTAACGTCGTTTTGCAATTCGAAAAGGTTTTTGTGATTGTTATCAGACCAATAGTCATTAGATAATAAAAGGTCCCAGAGGAATTTGTAAGTTAAAACACCAAAAAAAGTTTGTTGTAATAACAGAGAAGCTGTTGAAAATGGAAGGACCTAAAGCAAGCAAGCTATAGAAGATCGCGGTCTTTATATTTACAATATAGAAACCCAAAATCAGTTTTCTCCCCTAGTTTCCAGCCATCCATAAAGCAAAAGCTAACGGTGTTTGTGCTGGAGTGTCCACCCCCACTTCTGTTCAAACACGAACTCAATTACGTCTGCAGTTAAATTCTTTTTCCTTATGGTCAAATCGATTATCAAACGATGAGTCGATCTGCTCTTACATTCAACCCATTTTATATAGCTTTTGGTCTCTCTTAGGCTCATACTTTATCTGTGTATCTAGGGGTCTTAATTCAACAAATATGCATTGCATATTCTCTTCATTGCGCTTCACCAAACTACCGATGCCTATGCCAGTATGAGCTTGATCACATTTTCGTAGAACCAGTAGAGGGTCTTGGAATTCAGTGGCCCATTTTGAGCCTATAGCTCGTGTGACATGTGACCAAGATCTTTGAGCCTTTTTCATACGCTTCTAAATGTTGTGTTGTATTGTTGTTCTACCCACATTTGCATGTGTAGTTGGCGATCCTCGTCATGCTCCTGTAGATGAGGAAGCTTGTTCCGGTCCAACGGACCGATCGTGGCGGGAACAGGGTGGCCATGGGTTATTTATAGGCGCCAATAACTCATCTTGTCATATCGAGCATCATAGGCACTCAGTATTTGTGCAAGAGACGATACCGTCCGGCCACTTACTGAGGCTCTCCCCTCGATAACACTGAATGTCTGCGACTTCCTTCGCAGCTACTCCGTAACCGTCGCAGCAACTCCGCGACACCCGTCGCAGTTACTCTGAACCTGGGGACGCGCCCGATAGCTCGCAGCTTAGCTTCTCTTGACAGCTATGAACACCACACAGATCGGACCTAAATATTCCAGCCTATGTGGTGCCCAGAACTATCTCGCGCAGAGGCTTCTAAATGTGGTAAGGTTAGGTAATGTTAGATTGAAAAGAGGGTGCGGATATTAATACGTCCCATATCACTATGGACATAAGCCTAAGCCAGTAATCGGCTTATAAAAAGTAACCTCGATAAAGAAAACCTAAGTCGGGAATTTTGTGCTTCTAAAAAAATTGGAAATTGTTTTACATACTAAGCCCCTAAGTCGTTTGGTGCCTCGTATTGTGTCCCTACCTAAGTACCGGTGTCTGTAAGCAGCGAAAGCCGGGTAATGACATAGGAAATGCTCCAACGTCTCATCGCCATCTCCACATGCCATACACACGCTATCACTTACCGCACCGATTTGGCACAAGTGGGCTCGAAGTCCTATGTGTCCTGTTATGATACCGAAGACTTTACTGACATTCTTCTTACTTCCTTTCAGTTATATCCTGGTCTTCTCATGATCCGCTTCTCCCCATTTTTGTCGTCCTACCGACCGTCTCGATGTCCCACATGCGCGTTCGTCACCCACGTACTTAACTCAGACACAGTCGCGCCGAAACTGCTTCTAATAAAATTCGTAATTGTTTTTCATACCACGCCCCTAAGTCGTTTGGTGCCTCGTATTGTGTCACTATCTAAGTGCCGGTGTCTGTAAGCAGCGAGAGCCAAGCAATGACATAAGAAATGGTCCAACGTTTCATCATCGTCTCCACATGCCATACACACGCCATCACTTACCGCACCGATTTGGCTCAAGTGGGCTCGTCCTATGTGTCCTGTTATGATACCGAAGGCTTTACTGACACTCTTCTTACTTCCTTTCAGTTATATCCTCGTCTTCTCATGATCCGGATCTCCCCATTTTCGTCGTCCTACTGACCGTTTCGCTGTTCCACATGCGCGTTCGTCATCCACGTACTTAGCTTGGACTGCGTCGCGCCGAAAGACTTTGGGTTAACCAATTTTATTGGTGGCAGTCCTTTACTGCCAAATCGTCTGCTCTTTCATTCTTCTTACTCCGCTTTGGCCCGGCACCCAAACAATTCGAATCGTGCCATCCCCCGAGAAGGCGTTTATCCCCTTCTTATACTCCAGAACTGTTTGTGATCTTACCATCCTGGTTGTTGTTACCCTTATTGCCAGTTTACTGTCTGTAAAGATATTCACACTCGACTTCCTCGTGTTAACACCACACCACTTCACGGGTTTAAATCCCTCCTCAGTCAGCTTCCGTAATAGGTTATTTATGGTTGTCACCCATTGGAGTGGCGATAAAATGCCCCCCGTGGCATGCCCTAAGCCATTTTCTTCCCTATATTTATGTTACGAGACCCACAAGCTATCCCCAGTCTCTAAGGATCCGGTTCTGGTCTAAGGATATGATCAATGTGTCGATCCGCACATTGTTAAAAGTCCCCTCGATGTCAATACATACCGCCAATGTGTACGTCTTGGCATCGAAGGTTACTTCTATTTTATGCACAACCTCGTGCAAGACAGTCTCCACCCCTTCCCTTCCCTCGACAAAGGCATTCTGTTTGTATTTGAGCATTTCGCTAGATGTCCTACTCTCTATCACGGTATCCACAATACGTTTCATGGTTTTGGACGTAAGGCTTATAGATCTGTAGGCCTTTCGAGTCGCATAACATGCCTAGCCTGGCTTGGGTATAAATACCACTCTTGCTTTCTGCCAATCTTTCGAGGTACATGCAACTCTTAGGCAGCAGGCTGTGAAAATAGTTGTCAGATGGGGCGCCAGATAGTCGCCATCCTTCTGTAGTATCGAAGGAAATATTCCATCAGGTCCGGGTGACTTAAATGGTTTGAAGCTCCTTAAGGATTCCTCCACCATAAATTCCGTAATTATAAACCTTCGATCAACGTCATTATTCCGTCGTCAAATTGCAAATTGAATGATTGGATCAATGTGTCGATCCGCACATTGTTAAAAGCCCTCTCGATGTCAATACATACCGCCAATGTCCGTCTTGGCATCGAAGGATTATTCTATTTTATGCACAACCTCGTTCAGTGCAGTCTCCACCAACCTTCCCTTGACATAGACATGTTGTTTTTATTCAAGCATTTCGCTGGATGTCCTACTCTTTATCACGGTATCCACAATACGTTCATGGTTTTGAGTAGAAATGACGTAAGGGCTATAGATCTGTAGGCCTTTGGAGTCGCATAACATGCCTAGCCTGGCTTGGGTATAAATACCACCCTTGCCTCCTGCCTGGCTTTCGAGGTATATGCAAGTCTTAGGGTGCAAGTCGAGGTATATGCAAGTCTTAGGCATCCTTCTGTAGTAACGCCGGAAATAAGGATTCCTTCACCATAAATTCCGTAATTATAAACCTTCGATCAACGTCATTATTCCGTCGTCAAATTGCCGCCCCAATCCTTGATGATGACCGTTGTCTATGCGGGCTGCGCGATGTCCATCTGTCTCACCGGGCCGGGCTTTGCGCCCCAGACAGCGTTGATACTTCCGACGAGCTTTTTGGCGGTATCAATACATGCTGCTGACGAAAAGTGCTGCGTAAAGATGTCCTCTTTATACTCGCAGCTCATCATCTGTATGGGTGGACTCTCTTCAGAGTTCCACATATGTTTGAAAATCCGCTTGTTAATCAGATCCTCCACTTGGGACAGATGATCTGGTGGAATGCTAACGGATGCACTGCCGATAGCGATGACTGTATAAGTCAGTTCATCTCTGTTGTGCTGCATAGCCATTTTGGCATAAGAGGGCGGCTCCTTACCATTTTCAGCAACCATCTTCCCCTTCCGTGAAGGCTGTGGCGTCCTTTTGGAAGTCACAGTGCTCCATGAAGACTGGATGGGGCCGTGTGCCATGGATGATAATTTTGATGCAAAATGCAAATTTTGCCCATGAACATTCCATTAAGGAACATGGGCAAACTTCTTAAATGTCAATGAGTGCAGTCCGATGTAAGTTTAACCTCAATGGCAAGGGGCCTCCTTTTTATAGCCGAGTTCGAACGGCGTGCCGCAGTGCCACACCTCTTTGGAGAGAAGTTTTACATGGCATAGTACCTCACAAATGTTGCCAGCATTAGGAGGGGAAAACCACCGCTGAAAATTTTTTCTGCTGGTCTCGCCAGGATTCGAATCCAGACGTTCAGCGTCATAGGCGGACATGCTCCAATGATAATTTTGGACATGCTTCCAATGATAATTTTGATACTTTGGTAATTTTTTTTTGATACTTTTTAAACATCATAAGTACAACGGTACGTACCCCTGCGAGTCATTTGGTACTTTTTCGAGGTTAGCCAATTATTATTGTATGCATTCTCTATGAGCCTTTCATGGAAATCGAATGAATGAACCCTTCATGCGCTCAAAATGGCTAATTAAGAAATTGGTCAAGTATATGGTGGCCTTATCGGAAAGTGAGCCTGGGTAGAAAATACCTGGAACTTGCGTATCGAAGTCGGGATCATTGGTGACCTTGTAGAATGGGCTAATGTAACTAATTTTTCCTTATTTAAAAGTGATTAATGGAAACTACGCTGTATATGCCTTCAACGGGTAAAATTACCTAAATTCCGACTGGCGACTCAGTCATAACAAGGAAGTCCCTTATCAAAAAACTGAAAACTTGAATCAGACTGCACTTATAGACTTGAGTGAAGTATTCCCACTGTTCTGTAAAGGAATTTTCGTGGCCAAAGTATACTGGCATTATATTCGAGCGAAATGGCCTGCATACAGTACTTTTTACATGTCCTCCCCACTGTTATGTCTTTGAACGAATTTGTTTAAATTGTGAGAGGAAGTAACGGCTATAAACAGTAGAAAATGGTACCTTTTGACCACAAAAAGTACCTTCTTAACTTGTTTTCAATACCATTTCGCAACCTCATTTATCGTCCCTGCCGTGTGTGCTTGCTTCGTTCATATTTCTATTTTGTCTCCCTCCGCATGAGATTCTTTGGAGTCTCCATTGCGGGAGGTTCTGGCTTGTTCTTCTCAGTGTATTTGAGATCGACGAGCTCTTTGTCAGCGTTTTAGCATTGTTATGCTCCTTGGAAGATCTGATTCCCTTTCCAGCTTCCTTTGAAGTTCTCTGAATGTCAGTTCTATCCCTTCCAGCATCCTGCACTCACTTTCACCCGATTACGCTGCCGGTGAAAACCCCTCAGTCTTCTTCGTCGTGCCTCGGATTGCTTTCTCGGTTTTCTTATGAGCTTAGCAAAGTCCTCGCTCACTACTGCCTTCATCTCGTTGTCCTTATCTCGCGATTCGCCTACAATAAGTGTTTCATTGACTCCGTCGTTGTCTGAATCGGAAACACCACCTTTACTTAAAGGTTGGGGACGAATTGGGCATCCCTCTGGTTTTTCGGTCTCTTCCTCATGTGTTAGTCTGACGACTGGTTGTCCGCTTAAAGCTTTTCTCTCGACTATAGGTGCTAAGGCACCCAAACCTGTAGAAACGGCGGACAACATGCTAAGATCCGATGCCACCACAGCAGCTGTTGGGCCTTTGGAGTCCATTTTGAGCCTACTCCCGAAAGGTTTTAAAATTTATGCGTAAGGGGTGGTACCTATTTCGAGATACAGATATTTTTTTTTCCTAGGGCAGCGAAAAGAAAACACCTCTGCTCTGTCCAAAGGTTTCTTTCAATATCCTCCACAAGACTGTAGTCACCTGTTGATCATCCTGTTCCCAAAAGTACTAAGGCGAATAAAAGCATTGTTGGTCGAAGAAACTTTGCTAATTTCTCTAACGACAGCTTAGTAGTGATATTTGTTATGAAGAAAGGAGAAGACTGCTGGAACGCTGGTCAATCACATACAATTAATTAAAAATCCTACTCAATTTTTAGATTATTTTTATACCCTACACCATAGGATGGGGGGTATACTAATTTCGTCATTCTGTTTGTAACTACTCGAAATAATCGTCTGAGACCCCATAAAGTATATATATTCTTGATCGTCGCGACATTTTATGTCGATCTATCCATGTCCGTCCGTCTGTCCGTCCGTCCGTCTATCTGTCGAAAGCACGCTAACTTCGGAAGCAGTAAAGCTAGCCGCTTGAAATTTTGCACAAATACTTCTTATTAGTGTAGGTCGGTTGGCATTGTAAATGGGTCATATCGATCCATGTTTTGATATAGCTGCCATATAAAGCGATCTTGGGTCTTGACTTCTTGAGCCTCTAGAGTGCGCAATTCTTATCCGATTGGGATGAAATTTTGCACGACGTGTTTTGCTATGATATTCAACAACTGTGCCCAGTATGGTTCAAATCGGTCCATAACCTGATATAGCTGCTATATAAACCGATCTTGGGTCTTGATTTCTTGAGCCTCTAGAGGGCGCAATTCTCGTCCGATTAGAATGAAATTTTGCACGACGTGTTTTGTTATGATTTCCAATAAGTGACTTTCTCTAGAGTGCGCAATTCTCGTCCGATTTGACTGAAATTTTGCACATAGTGTTTTGATATAACTGCCAACAACTATGCGAAGTATGGTCCTAATCGGTCCTTAACCTGATGTAGGGTCTTGACTTCTTGAGCCTCTAGAGGGCGCAATTCTCGTCCGATATGACTGAAATTTTGCACATAGTGTTTTGATATCACTTCCAACAACTGTGCGAAGTATGTTCCTAATCGGTCCATAACCTGATATAGCTGCCAAATAAACCGATCTTGGGTCTTGACTTCTTGAGCCTCTAGAGTGCGCAATTCTTATCCGATTGGAATGAAATTTTGCACATAGTGTTTTGATATAACTTCCAACAACTGTGCGAAGTATGTTCCTAATCGGTCCATAACCTGATATAGCTGCCATATAAACCGATCTTGGGTCGTGACTTCTTAAACCTCTAGAGAGCGCAATTCTCATACGATTTGGCACAAATTTTGTACCACGGCACCTCCCATGGCTTTCAACATACGTGTGAAATATGGTCAGAATCGATCTATAGCTTGATACAGCTCCCATATAAACCGATCTCCCGATTTCGCTTCTTGAGTCCCGAATCGGACTATAACTTGATGTAGCTGCTCCTCCGTCCTTATTCATTATACTTTGTTTGGCGCAAAGAACTCGACAGATGCGACCATGGTGGATGGTATATAAGATTCGGCCCGGCCGAACTTAGCACGCTCTTACTTATTTAAATTTAAATGATTTATTGCCATTTTTCATTCACAGTAATTTTTTCTTGGATTTTTTTTTTCAGTTGGAATTGCATTGTCAGCCATTTGTGGTTTTGTGGAAGTGCTCAGTGCAAAACTTTGGAACATTTAATTTGGACAAACCATAATAATTTAATGAAATTTAGTAGTTCATTTAGTAGTGATGCACCAGAATCAACGCAAGTCACACTATACAGTAGATCGATTTATGTTTATAATGTGGTAAGAAAAGAATTTGCTTAACAATATATGTCTTGCTTGTAGAAATATAGAAAATATACGAGTAACTTCTTTACTGTTCTTTTGTTCACTCTTAGGGCTATAAAGATCTTTAAATTTCAATTAACCAATCATTCTAGCTTTATATCTTCAAGTCCATCTAGCCTCTGAATTGTTTAAATGTACATAATATCCATTTCTCCATTTGGAGGCCACCGTAGCGCAGAGGTTAGCATGTCCGCCTATGACGCTGAACGCCTGGGTTTGAATCCTGGCGAGACCATTAGAAAAAAATTTTCAACGGTGGTTTCCCCTCCTAATGCAGGCAACATTTGTGAGGTACTATGCCATGTAAAACTTCTCTCCAAAGAGGTGTCACACTGCGGTACGCCGTTCGGACTCGGCTATAAAAAGGAGGCCCCTTATCATTGAGCTTAAAACTTGAATCGGACTGCACTCATTGATATGTGAGAAGTTTGCCCCTGTTCCTTAGTGCAATGTTCAGGGGCAAAATTTCCAATTTGCAATATCCATTTCTATATTCATTGCTACATATTTGTGGTTGTTGTTGTTGTTGTAGCAGGGTGTTGTACATTGAGACATATTTGTGGTGTTCCCGGTTTGCTCCGCTTTTACAAATTAATCTGAAGACCACCGTGGCGCAGATACGTAACCGAGACTGATCGGAAAAGATGCACCAGGTTGTTCAACCGTCAATTTAATGTACATCCTGAGAGTGACAGGGCTAGTAGGAGAACCATTAGACGTATCCGTGGTCACCGAGCCGATGAACAGCCACCACAATTTACCGTGGGCGAAGTTACGAATGTCATCCGTGGCGCCAAGTCATCCAGGGCGCTGGGCCCCGACGGAATCTCTACATTGATGCTGAAGAATCTGGATTTACCTGGAGTTGAGTACCTGACCACTGTCCTCAACCTGTCTCTGAACACTTTTATAACTCCCCATTGTCTGGAAAATGGGCAGAGTGATCCCGCTACTGAAGCCTGGAAAGGACCCGAATTTAGGGGAGTCGTACAGACCCATCGCCCTTCTCTCACCAGTGGCAAAGACGCTTGAGGCATTACTCCTCCCGAGCCTCGAAGGAGAATTTCCATTCGCCGAGCATCAACATGGATTTCGAAGACTAACTTTACTTTAATTGGCTATGACAGAAAATTTCTTCCACTAGCCGAACGTAGAATAGCGTTCCAAGCGCCTCGATCTTCTGCACTCATTCTAAAATATCTGACACCAAGTTTCGAGGTGTCTCCCACAGCTTGATCTTTCCATCGGGCTTTTGGTCTTCTCGGTTTGCGTGTACCACCGTGTTTGCCTTCAAAAGACTTCTTTGCTGGAGCTTCTTTATGTGGACGATTATTCGAAGACTGCATAGCAGAATAATAGCTTTGCATGCCATCACCGCACACATTTGCTGTGGCTTGTGATAGAACGGTCCTCGTGGCACTGGACCTATCGAAGCCTTCGACACCGTCAGCCATGCCAAATTATTTGAGGACATCACCAATACGTCCCTCCAGCCAGGCTTGAAACGTTGGGTCGCGAATTAGGTCGAAGCACCGTAGAGTGAAACACAGAGTTCCCCAAGGTGGGGTGAAATCTCCGGCACTGTTCAACCTCTACCTATCCTCCATTCTATCTCCTCCAGACGGCCAGCATAGATCATATCATATGCAGACGACTGTACGATCATGGCATCAGGCCCCCACCCATTGTTGACATCTCCGATAGATTGAACGTCTACCTCAACCATCTGCCTCATAATTCGCTGCAAGAAATCTGTAGATATCTGCCACCAAATCTTCAGCCACATTGTTCACTACTAATACGCGTGAGGTGAATACCGAGCTGACTGTGATGGTCGATGGAGAAATGATTCCGACCATCAAGTGTCCCAAAATACTTGGCGTCACATTTGACAGCTCTTACACATTCTCCCCACATGCCACAGCAATTTGCGATAAAGTCAAAAGTAGAAACAAGGTCCTCAAGTTACTTGCTGGCAGTACTGGGGGTGCAGACATGGAAACCTTGGCCGGTCTGTGGTAAGTTATGCAGCGCCAGTGTGGTCTTGTCAAATTTGTGACACGTAGTGGAATAATATTAAGATCTGTCAGAATGCCGCCCTCCGAACTGCGACGGGCTGTCTCCTCAGTTCTCATAAGATCCACCTCCATCAGGACACAAAGATGCTTCGAGTGCGAAGACATAACTACATGCTGTCTAAGTAATTCGTTTTGGGCTGTTATCGCAGAGACCATCCAAATCATCCTCAGTTCTCATGTGGAGCACCTCCATCAGCAGACAAAGATTCTTCGAGTGCGAAGACATAACTACATGCTGTCTTAGCAATGCTTTCTGGGGGGTTATCACAAGGACCATCCAAATCATCATCTTGTGGATAGATATGCACATGTATGTCTCAAAATTAGATATCAAATTTTTTTTTCTAAACTCATTTAAACTCCTTATTGCAAAAGTCAGCAAATATGTCCGGTTTGGGGGTATTGGCCCTAAAAACTATAAATATGTGGGGGTTGTTATGGTGGTGGGACGTCCCCTAGACAGTTGGTCCCTAATAGTGATATCAGATATGTGGTCTACTCCCAAATACCTATAATTTGAGCCCCATATTTCCATGGTCGGCAAACATGACCGGCTTGGGGGGTGTTTTGGGGAATTGGCGGCCACTCAGTGAGTTGGCCTTGAAAATATATATCGGATCCGTGTTCCACTTTAAAAGACCTCTTATGTGAGCCTCATATTGCAATAGTCAGAAAATACTTACTATTTGGGTGGTGTTGTGGGGTGGTGGGCGTGGCCCCATAGACACTTTTCCCGAATATTTATATCAAAGTCGTGCTTTACTCCAAAAGACCTTTCATTTGAGCCCCATATTGCTATGGTCGTAAATTTGTCCCCTTTGGGGGATGTTTTTGGTGAGAGGCGGCCCCTCAAACACCTGGTTCCATATTTGGATATCAGATTTGAATTCTACATTCAAATACCTTTTATTTAAGCGCCATATTCCCATGGTCAGTAAATAAGTCCAGTTTGGGGGGTGCTTTGGGGAGGGGGTGGACTCCCAGAAACGTGGTCCCACACTTGGATATCAGATTTGTATTCTAATCGCAAATACCTTTCATTTGAGTCCCATATTACCATGGTTGGTAAATATGTCCGATTTAGGGGCATTTTGGGGCTTGGGGTGGTCCCCCTAGCACATGGTCCGACAATTGGATATCAGATACGTTTTCTTATCCGAAATACCTTTCATTTGAGTCCCATATTATCGTGATTGGCCTAAATATAAGTTTCGTAGGTTGTAGGGTGGGACAGCCCCCCTAGGCACCCCATCCGAAATTTCGATACAAAATTTTTATTTTTAAGGGTACTATATGAGGGCACACAATCGTGATTTCGCTTAAATCGCACCAGCCATCTCTGAGATCTGACGTTTCTGAAAATGAGGGTAAGGGGGAGGGTCCGCCCCCCCTCAGATATCAAAAAATGTAGTACCCAATTTTCACCACGGGTTCATTATGCACCATCTGTGAATATTTCAAGAAAATCGGTTCAGACGTTTCTGAGTCTATAAGGAACACACAAACATACAAACAAACCTACAAACAAACACAAATTGATTTTTATATATACGATGACATTTCTATATTTTTTGCCTCATATTTCTGGTGTTTCCAGTTTGCTCCGCTTTTATTACTTAATTTAAAAAAAAGTCTTTATATAATATTGAGTAAATCATTATTTATTGTGTTATAGTAGTTATTGTATATTCGAAGTTTTATTCATTCGATAATGAAGGAGAGTAGAGTAGAGTTCTACCAACGATCGGACAAAGTTCTTAACATTGGCGCTGTGTTGCGAATTCGTTTAAGGTGTGAGCATTCCATATATATATAAACGTTGTCTGTGTATATAAATAATACGAGTTTTTATAAATGCGCTATGTCTAGACGAAATTATGTGAGATTGTGGCGACGATTTCCTAATTAACTGTTCTCCCCAAAACACTGTAGACATATTGTTTTCGTTCCTCAATGTTGGCTCTCATTAAGGGGGTATAGGGATCAAAGGATAGTACACGTTTTTTTCGCCGAAATATGCCCTCCTTTCGCACAAGGGCACATCTAAGGAGACCCTGTAAACAGAGAACAAATAAAATTGAGTATCGATTTAGAGTTTTTAAATGGAAAGGTGTTTCGAAATTACCTCGTCAATTGGAAAACGCAAAAAGTCTAAAATGCTCCTTAATTCTGGTTCAATGTTATTTATTAAATCATCATAAAAAACTATCTTAATGCTGCCTGTAAAGTTTCTAGCCCAATTCAGATTCATCAATTCCCAACCGCGTAGTTTATTTGTAACAAATTGTTGCCAATCTAGGAAAGGAAATAAGAAGAATTATATTAAAAATATAAATCATCATTCAACTAAACTTATAATAGCTATAGGATTTGAAGAATAGTATTGGAAACGCGTGATTTTAAATCACATGTTTTGTGTTTGAGTAAGTATTCTTATTTTGGATTATGTAGCCACCTAGTTATTACAACCACCACCGAAAGATGGGGGTATATTCATTTTGTCATTCCGTCGAAACAACACATCGAAATATTCATTTTCGTCGCTATAAAGTATATATATTCTTGATCAGCGTAAAAATCTAAGACGTTCTAGACATGTCCGTCCGTCCGTCTGTTGAAATCACGCTACAGTCTTTAAAAATAGAGATATCGAGCTGAAACTTTGCACAGATTCTTTTTTTGTCCATAAGCAGGTTAAGTTCGAAGGTGGGCTATATCTTGATATAGTCCCCATATAGACCGATCCGCCGATTTAGGGTCTTGGGCCCATAAAAGCCACATTTATTGTCCGATTTTGCTGAAATTTGGGACAGCGAGTTGTGTTAGGCCCTTCGACATCCATCGTCAATTTGGCCCAGATCGGTCTAGATTGGGATATAGCTGCCATATAGACCGATCCTCCGATTTAGGGTCTTAGGCCCATAAAAGCCACATTTATTATACGATTTTGCCAACATTTGGGACAATGAGTTGCGTTAGACCCTTAGACTTCCTTCTTTGATTTGGCTCTGATCGGTTCAGATTTGGTTATAGCTGCCATATAGACCGATCTCTCGATTTTAGGCTTTGGGCCCATAAAAGGCGCATTTATTATCTGATTTTGATAAAATTTGGGACAGTGAGTTATGTAAGGCCCCTCGACATCCTTCGTCAATTTGGCCTAGATCGATTCAGATTTGGATATAGCTGCCATATTGTTCGATCCTCCGATTTAGAGTCTTAGGCCCATAAAAGGCACATTTATTATCCGATTTTGATAAAATTTGGGACAGTGAGTTATGTAAGGCCCTTCTACATCCTTCGTCAATTTGGCCCAGATCGGTTCAGATTTCGATATAGCTGCCATATAGTCCGATCCTCCGATTTAGAGTGTTAAGCCCTTAAAAGCCACATTTATTATCCGATTTTGATAAAATTTGGGACCGTGAGTTATGTAAGGCCCTTCGACATCCTTCGTCAATTTGGCCCAGGTCGGTCCAGATTTGGATATAGCTGCCATATAGTCCGATCCTCCGATTTAGGGTCTAAGGCCCATAAAAGGCACATTTGTTATCCTATATTGCCGAAATTTGGGACAGTGAGTTGCCTTAGGCCCTTCGTCATCTTTCTTTAATTTGGACATGATCGGCATTTATTATCCGATATTGTCCGATGCGCCAAAATTTGGGACAGTAAGTTAGGTAAAGCCCCTTGATATACTTCTGCGATATGGCACAGATCGGTCCAGATTTGGATATAGCTGCCATATAGACCGATCTCTCAGTTTTAGGTTTTGGTCCCACAAAAGTCGCATTTATTGTCCGATGTCGCCGAAATTTGGGACAGTAAGTTAGGTTAAGCCCCTTGATATACTTCTGCGATATGGCACAGATCGGTCCTGATTTGGATATAGTTGTCATATAGACCGATCTCTCAGTTTAAGGTTTAAGGGCCATAAAATAGGCATTTATGTCCGATTTTGCCGAAATTTGGGACGGTGAGTTTAGTTTGGCTCTTCGACGTCCTTCTTCAATTTGGCCCAGATCGTTTCAGATTTGAATATAGCTGCCATATAGACCGATCTCTCGATTTAAGGATTTGGACCCATAAAAGGCGCAGTTATTGTCCGATTTCGCCGAAAATTGGGACAGTGCTTTGTCTTCGACATTTTTCTGCAACTTGGCTCCAGTCGGTCCAGATTTGGATATAGCTGTCATGTAAACCGATATCTCGATTTAAAGTCTTGGCCCATAAAAAGCGCATTTTAAATCCGAATTCACTGAAATTTGACACAGTGACTTATGTTAGGTTTTTCGATATCCGTATGGTATTGTATATAGTTTAGATCGGTTTATTTGTAGATATAGCAATTGTACTTATAAGTATTTGGTCTAAATCGGAACATATTTGGATACAACTTATGGGACATAAAGCATGCAATTTTCACAGGATTTTGATGAAATGTGGTTTATATATACACCCGAGGTGGTGGGTATCCAAAGTTCGGCCCGTCCGAATTTAACGCCTTTTTACTTATTTAGCACTGAAATTTTACAGTCACTAAGTAAAGCTTCAGCGGTAATATCTTCTAAGCGATTGGTGGTCTGAGTCTATTTCCAATTCGGCGGCAGATCTTAATTCCGTAAGTAGACTTCGAATGGTCTTCGAAGGCCCAACGGCTGCGCTTGAGACATCAGGCCGTAGCATTTTGATTGCTACAGAAACCTCGACTAGTGAGAGAGAGGCTGTATCAGGCTTCCCAAGTCGTAGGCGAATTGTCTGCTGGGGGGTCTGCGAAGACATCTGGTTCGACTCGGACACACCACAAGTGTTTAGCGCCCTGAGGATGAGAAGTGTCACTTAGTGGTTTTGACTTAGCAAAGTCCAGGCCAACCTTGGCTCGTTCTTATATCTCTAATGTGGACGCAGAAGTCCCCATGGTCTCACTTGGGGTAGTTGGCTGTAACATCCACTGAAAATAGTGAAATAGAAGAACGGACCCACCAATGTGGGTCAATGACTTTATTGCCAATAAAGGCAGGGAAAATATTTTTGATCCAACGGTTGGAAAATGTAGGCTTCACGATCGTGCTACAATGGATTCAGTCTTAAAGGATTTCACCAAAGCAAAAAAATTGTAGTTATGTTAAGGGGTCGAGAGACTGTAGAGAGTTCAGAGAAGAGAAGAGGTGTTCACCCATAATCCTATGCGGGGCACTGGCACAACAGATGCTCAACCGTCTCCAATTCCTCCTCATCCTGCAGAAATTCCTTTCTTCCCGAGTCCTTCGTCATGTCAACGACCTTACATTGCACGATGATCATAGTAGGAAGTCACCATCCCAAAGAGGCAACTCAAAGAAGGGTTGACCATAGGCGTCGCACTTCCAGAGTCCATCTTTGCATTTTCCCACGACCCACGACCTCATGCGGAGCCTTCAACAGCGCCTGACTATCCTCAAAAATCGTG